>NW_004191669.1:49350-51780 GCF_000330505.1 Entamoeba invadens IP1
AGCAAAGCAACAACGCACTTTTCCGATTGACCGTTAAAAATACAATATTTTTTAATCAGTTTCTTATTATTAGTTTGATTTTTAGTTTAAAAACTAATAGATACTATATTAATTATTTAACAAATAAAAAAATTCAACAAAGTACGTGTTATGAATACTCAACAGCACCATTACATGCTATTTACATTTGGGTGGAAAACTGATTTGTAACTCAATTTTATCTGGTTTTAAAAGTTGATATTTTTAGTAAAAAATATTAACATAAACTGCGATGATAATTGTACTGATTTTAGTAAAACATGATAAGGTCTATAAGTGGTGTTAACAAGTCTGTTCAATGATTTCGAAATATAAAACAGAACAACAAAATTATAAACAGACGCAGTGAATCAACGACAAATTATTTAAATGTTGAACTTGCTTGTATTTTTTTTATTTTTGTATTTCTCAGAACTTGGTTAGTTATTAGATCATTTTGTTAATTTAATAATATAGTTTGTTTTACTATATTTAAAATATAAAAAAATAAGTAGTCAATTCCCGAAAAATTAAATGAATATTCGAAAACACTTTTAACAGGAAGTGTTTTTTTAAGTGTTAAGGAAATATCGTAAAATATACTATTCTTAAACAATAAATTTATATATTAAATATATTAATATATTATTTAAATTTTTAAAATCGTTTAGAAAATAAAAAAAAACAATTCACACTGAATGATATTAATTGTGTTTGTTTTAAAACAATTCAATACAACTATTGTTCTTTACCAAAATTATATAAAAACACAATTTAATAATTATTGTAATACAATTTAAAATAAAGAAAATCCGTTTTATAACAAAGACCCATTAAATATATGCACGAGTATACGTGAGATTTTTAAAATAATAACAATAAATATACAATTTGTACGTTAAATATTAACTTTGTTCAAAAACAAAAATTGTATTTTTGACAATTAAAATTTTTAACCAATTTCATCAATTACTCATGAAAATGGTTGTTTAGAATTAAAAATGATCAATTTTAAACTTTTCGAAAACTGTTGTGTTAACTTGTTTTGTATAAAATAACTAAATTATATAAAGTTGACATTTCTCACAATACTTAAAATATTTAGAATAATGAACTTTTGATTGATAGTTTTGTTGTTAGAAATGAGTTGCAAACTGGTGGGACATAGATCAGTCTTCGAACAATGGTTCGAAGAATGATAAATAAAAGTTTTTACCATCATGCCAACCGTATGAATATGATATTGAATTACTATTTACCATAAAGAACTCAACAAAAATTTAAAGACCATGAAAATTAATTATTAACCCTTCCGGTACCAAAAATTTCTAAAAAATGAAAACTTATTTATATCTTATTCATTTTGAGTGTATATTAGAAAGAAATCATGCAAAAAACGCTTTAAACTTTTTACAATCATAAAATACCAGGAAACAAAATTAATAATAAAAAATAATTTAATTTACTATAAATTAATAGTAAATTTTAACCTAAAATCGTATTTTTGTTGAAAAAATGTTTATTTTTCCTGTGAGGAAAACTTGACGACTTTTCCTGTAATTATTTTCAAGTTTTTTTTCTTTTTATATTAAAAAATTGTATATAGTATAATAAACTATACACAATAAGTCTTTCTAAAAACAGGGTTTTAAAATAAGAAAACGTATCAAAAAAAATCTGATAAAAATTCTTTTATTGAAAAACAATGGATACGTCATACTTTGATAATTCCAAAAGTAATTATTTTAATTTAGTTTACATTGTAAATGTTTTGATGTTTTGTAACTATTGTGTAAAAAAGTTGACATTTTATTGAATTTTAAAATATGTAACAAACAATCAAATATTATGATATAACTTGTGCAACCACACTGATGGTTAGCGTTCTCACTTTATAACCTTTTGTTGAGAATCATATGTATACGAGATATATTTACATATTTTTATTTTTTAACTATTGTTTTAAAAAAATTGTTTTCATTATATAAAATAAACCAAATGTATCTAAACAACATCGCGATCTTTTTAACGTTTTTTAAAGAACCTTTATATACATTACTTTACATTATAATAAAATATATTTTATAACTCATATGTATGACACAACTGTGTTAGACTTTTAATTTATATTACATACAAAAAATAAAACGTGCAAACTTTTTATATATTATAAATGTTACATCAAACCAGAACTGAAAACTATAATATTAAAACTAAATAATGTTATATTTAGAATAAATTTTAGTTTACATATTTAAGTTTATATTTATATATATATGCTTGTTATAACAATTATATTTCTGGTATTGGAAGGGTTAACATAAATCCAAAACCAATAAAATAATAATATTTAGTTTAATTATTTTTTCATTTTAAAACTTTATTTATAATTAAAAATGAAAAGATTGAAGT
>NW_004191669.1:51880-52901 GCF_000330505.1 Entamoeba invadens IP1
GCTCATGTTTTTAACAAATTTATAAAAAAACAATCAATCAATAAATATACAACCCAAACCCATCAGTCCCTTGTGATTTGTTTCTTGATTAATTACATTGAAATATATAAATAAATAATACGTGTAAAAACCTGAAAATATTAATAACTTTTAAACGTTTCTCTTTAAAAAATCAACTTCTTTGCTTTTTTATTGCTTTTTATTATATTTTGACATGTAGTCACTTCAATTGATTATCACAAACTACTTGACACCCATCGACAAAACTTGGACAATCTTTATTTCGAAATATCAGTTGAATTTGTTGTAACAATTTTATTTATTGAATCTGTAACTTTAGCTCCAAGTCATTGAGTTTCTATACCTTATATTTCATTCCTCTTTCCTTCTCAAGTTTTTTGCAAACCATCTTTTTTGAGCGGTCAACATTTTAACAAACTTTTCAACTTGTTTTTAATATTACCAAATACTATTTCATTTACAATCACTTTTTGGAGTTTATCTGCACGTTTTTTCTTCTTGACTTTGGTTTGTTGGGCGGTGATTTTTTTCAATAACAAGTTGCTCATTCAATGACAAAACATTTAATTTAGTCATTGTGAAGTCGTGTGAAACGTAGATAACATCACAACGTGTAATGTTGCCATTTCCATTTGTTTGTCAATACTTATTATATTTTTTAATATAATAATATTATATTATTATTTATTTTGAAACACAAATTAAAAGGTTGAAAATAATTGTTGTTTACATTAAAAATGAATTTCTTCATTTTTCTGTCGAATTTTATTCATTTTTTGTAATGTATTTTTGTTACTCAAAAAATATAAAAACAAACATAAAATTTTAAAACTAGTGGCGCAATGACTCGAAGTCGGTTGACAAAGTAATTGTGATGAAACTATTGTGGTGACCAAGAAAATAAAAATTAATACCATCCACTTTTAAGTGATAAATGTGGATTTTAGTTTCAAAAGATACATAATTTAATTAATAATAAATGTTTAACAATTTTTAATAT
>NW_004191669.1:53001-55889 GCF_000330505.1 Entamoeba invadens IP1
TTTTTGAAATTTTGAAAAAAAAGATTATTTTTAGTTTAATTATTAATTATAATTTCGAAGTTATTACTAAACTATACTTTAACTTGCACACCTTGTGACGTTGCAATTTTTAACTTTCACACTTCGAATACAATAAATTAAGCAACAATTTCGGGAAAGCGACCCAATGGAAATTATCGAAGGACCAGTTCTGGACAACAGTACACATCGATTTGTGACAATGAACTGCACCTATTAAACAGACTATTTGTTATTGTTTGCTATAAAATGGCACAGAGAAAAACATAATGTTTATTACACCTTTTCTTGTCACTTTGAATTACGCTGACACATAAGACATCGACATTTATTCACGTCTTGAACAAAACAGTTTTTACATTAAACACATAGACAAACCATAACCCAATTTTTATAATTTAATTTGCTTTTTGTAGTTTATTAATTCAAGCACCAAAGGGTTGTGTGTTTTTTGAAACAATTTGGAAACGAATAACATTTTTAATAAAATGTTTTTCAACTGAAATTTAGTCTTGCACGCCCTTTCCCTGTAAAAAAGACTAATAATTTTAACTTGAACACCTTGGGGAAGTCACTTTACTATAATTTTTAATTTTTGTTAATCATTTATTTTAGAATAACAATTTATTAAATGTATAGTTTCTTAGATTTGTTATTGTTTTGTTTAAAATAATAACCATTATTATTATATTAATAATATCAATTAATTTTTGTTTTACTCAATTTTTAGGTCAAACTCATAAAACACGATACCGATGTTGATTCACAATGTCAAATATGATTTCAGGGATATGGAAGGTGTCGAAACACCCCCTGAAATTATCAACAACATCACAAAAACAGTTTTTTATATCAACAACGTTTCCAAACAAATGAGTGATGCCTCAATGATTACTGCAGGTGGTGTACAATACTCATTGTTCAAAGCAAGACATACTGATAAAAACAAGAGAATACAGAATTTTGGTTGTTATTCAACAAAATGTAAGTGTGGTATTAATTTGAAATTTTCAGAAGACAAAAAGGTGTTAGATGAGATCACGGTCATTGGAAAACACAACCACAGCTTCGACTTTCTTCCCAAAAACATTCACTACAACATTTCAAAAGAGCAACATGATGATATTTTAGCATATGCTAAGGCTGGAATGAAACCTGCACAAATATGTGCACAAATGAGTCTTTCAGTAAATACTAAAAGGGTACGAAAAGTCACACAAAATATTTATGACATGGTAAATTTTCAAGAATCAAAGAAACTTTCCATTTATTGTGATGAATTGGGTGATTTTACAACTTATTTTGTAAAAAATTTTAGTGGACAGTTCGTTTCGTGTTTTTTTTCTTAATACTATTTTGGTTGAAAGTGTTCATGATATCATATTCATTGATGATACTGCAACCACAAACCATTTCAACTTTCCATTAGTTGTTGGAAATTTTGCCGACAGAACAAACAACACACAAATTTTATTTTTTTGCCATAATGAGAAACAGGACAACACAATCTTTTGAAAATCTTTTTAAATTTCTCAAACAAAACAATGTTGTATTTAAAAGTGTTTTTTGTGATCGTTGTGCTTCTCAACTCAATGCACTTGGTAACGTTTATCCATCGTCAAAAATATTGCATTGTGTTCGTCATATTCGCAGAGATTTTCAGATATCTTTCGGGAAAACATCCCAAATTGTGGCAGACTTTGATAACATGATTTATGGCAAAATGAGTGAATTAGAATTTGTTAATAAATTAATTACTATGAGTGGTTATAGTACGACAAAAAACAAAAAGAAGAAGCTGAAACCATTTTTAATGATTCAAATGGTTTAATTGGAGATTTTACAGACGATGAAGCTGCTTATTATCTTGAAACATTAAATGAAATGAAAAAATTGAGGAAGACTGAAAAATGTGTTAAAATAAATAAAATGGATAAAATAAGAGTTATCACAAATTTGATTGAACAACGCAACTCTTGGCTGCCATCTGTTGTGATGATGCATACACAAACTAGGACAACTAATCGCATTGAAGGGTATTTTGGTAACTTCAAGCAAAAGCTTGGCAACAGGGAGGCTTCGCTTGTTGAAATAGCAAGGATGATAGTAACAGATAGCAGACGATTTGTTTTGAATGGCTGTTCAGACGAATTAGAACACATTGAAAAAGCTCAATTGTTAATTCCACCAAGTCTGTTGCCACTTTTGCCATCTACGATAGTAAACAAATTGTGTTTTTTATATATCAACATAAACACAATAATTGCACCTATTACTGACGGGGAGTATAATGATACAAACTGCTCTTGTCCTGTTTTCAAATGTGAACACGTTCCGTGTATTCATATTTTAAAATATTGTGTTGAAAGGTCGATATATCCAATACCTGTAACTGCTTTTTCTAATGAAGTTCTCCGTTCAAATTGTTACAAAAAGGTTACACATCAGAAGGTGTGTAAAAAGGAAGACGATGAAGAAAGGCAATAAATCACAACGACATACACAATCAATTGGATGCTGTGGTACCTCTCATCAAAAGAGATAAGTTTACAAGAAAACGATTTTTTTCTTTTGGGGGACATTGTCAAGAACTTCCTCTGCAGAAAGAATCGTGTCAGAGTCCGGTTCAACAAATTGGTAATACAATAACCGAAACTGTCACCAATACGATAGTATCTTTAACTTCCGTTGTTACAAGAAAAAGTTCTTTCTGTGATAATTTGATAGACCAGAGAAGACAACATCAAGTTGGTTTATGCCCCAGGAAAATGGTTGATTGTGTTGAAAAGTGTGTTTCTTCAAAAAAACCAAGAAAGGATGAAAACGATGATAAAGTGAAACGTGTGAAATTGTGTGGTGTTTGTAAAATG
>NW_004191669.1:55989-58717 GCF_000330505.1 Entamoeba invadens IP1
GTGGTATTGTTTGGTTCAAACATGGTTGAATAAACAAAATTGATAATTATAATATTTTAAATTTTAAATTATAAATTTATTACATGATTTAATATTGAACATTTTTTTTATTATGAATAACACATCTTTAGTTTCTTGTTATTTCTGATAACAAATCTAAGAAACTATACATTTAATAAATTGTTATTCTAAAATAAATGATTAACAAAAATTAAAAATTATAGTATTTAAAACATTTTTGGAATGTTTCAAATAACAAAAATGAATATTTTTATCAAAAAAATAACCCGATTTTTCTTAAAATAGACGGGGTGAGGGTGGGAAAGGTCGGCTCCGTTTTTTTTTAAAACACTTAAAAAGGATTTTATTTATAAATTTAGTTCAAATGGTAAATTTTTTGATTGAAATTTAAATTATTAAACATTTAAAAATTTTAAAATATTTAAATTAAATTAAATTAAACTAAATTAAATTAAATTAAATTAAATTAAATTAATAATTATTAATACTTGGACTTCAAAATAATAATAATGAAAAAAAACTTAATTTAATTTTTTTCAAAAAAAAGTTTCAATGAAAATTAATAAAGTTACATAATTGATTATATTATAACAACCAAGGCTATACAGAGAGAGGAAAAAGGTGACAAGAAATAATGTTTTATTAAACATAAAATAAAACCTTCATTTTTTTTATTAACATGTAAATTGAACCAACACTTCCTGTACAATTTGCACAACCAGAATAAGACTGCGAGCAAGAATATGTATCACTCTTATAAAACCCATCTATACACTGATTACAATAAGAAACACCATTTCTCACTGTACAAGAAGCACAATTTGTGTAATTTCCACAATAAACCCCATTTGAAACGCTATTTGTTTGATTTTTGAAAAAGAAATTGCGTTTTTCAAAATATTCAAATTTGTTGGTTGTTTTTGAATAATTTTGTTTTAATGTTTTTTGAGACAAATTATTTGGTGAAAATGTCGTAAAAATATCACACCCAATTGTTGTTTTTTCGTTCTTGATGTGTTGTTGTAGTTTTAGAATGTCACCAACTAAACTCCATTCATAATTTAAAGGACATTCTACTGTTGATGAGACACACATAATTCCGTTTTGAAATTTACACAATTTCACTTCAACAGATGATACAACAAATAATAATAATGTGATTTGTATCGTTTTGTAATCTTATATTTTAAGTTTTGTTTTTTAAAGTATAATTTTGGTTTAAGAATGTTTTTTAAATCCATTTAACACGTTCAAAACATAAACGTAATACAGTAAAACCTCCCAAGAGCGGTACCTCTGAAAAACGAGTTCTCTCAAGAGCGGGCATTTTTTAGACTGAAACTAAAAATAGAGTTCTCTATCGAGCGGTTTATAAGGTTTGATTGGCTAAAAATGCCCGCTCTTGAGAGATTTTACTTTAATAATAAGTTTTTATTTTTTTACCTAAAGACCAACAGAAAATAGTCGTACACTTGTGATTTTAGTATCAAACAAACCAAAAAATCGGGAATATTTTTCACATATAAAATTTGACTAAACAATCAGGAAAAAAATGGGGTTTTGAAAAAATAAAAACCCGAATTTATACAGAAAAATACCTTAAAACAATGTGTACAACTATTTTCTGGTGCTCTTTAAACCCTTATTTGCCTTCATACACAAAACTAATTTTTGAAATTTTATTTTTTTATCAACTCAATTTTGAAGTTTATATTTTATAGTCACACAAATAAACATGAATGAGTTTATTTGTGTTAAACAAGAGCAAAGCACTAGAAAGAAAAATGGTATGTAATGATGGTTTAATATATTTGGTTGTTTTTTATAAAGAGAATATTGTCGTTTGATTATAACGATATTGGTGTTTGTATAGTAGTTATATTTGTTAGTGTGACTATTTGACATTGTTTGTCATAAAGTGGATTGATGATGTTGCGTTTTATATTATATGTTGAAACACAATAAAGTGATATGAAATTTCATCCAAAAAGATTATTTTTGATCAATCTTAGGTAATTGAGTTCTCATTTGTCAATTGTTTTAAGTAAAATAAAACTGACTATTGGCTGGTTTGGGTTAGAAAGGGGATTTGGAATAAAAATAATAAAAAATGATTTGGACAATTTTTTTTACTTATTTTTTCTTCTTAAAAAAAGTTTTGGATTGTGAAAGTGTTAATGACAATTTTAACCTTACAATGTTGGTAGAGTAGTATATAAATTATGTAGATTTAGGGGGGACAACATTTTAACTAAAATCGTTATGGGACGAGTAATCTGAATTTTCACAAAATTCTGGATTAAGAGTTCCAATTATTTTTTCATTTTTTATTTCCCTAAAATGAACACTGATAATTAAAAATCATGAATTTGATGAAAATGAAGATATATTAAATCATTTCTACAATGAAGATTTATATTATGATGAAAGACATAACGAAATTTATACTAAGAACTTTTGAAATATTATTAAAATTATATAAATTCAATATTTTATTTTTCCCCTTTAAAATGACTTCACTGGAAGAATTTGAAATTTTAAAAATTAATCCAAAATATTCAATAAATAGATTAGGACAAATTAAAAATAATAAGAAAAATAAAATAATAAAAATTATGTTAAGACCAAGTTTAAAATATGATGCTTATGTTAATTTATCTGAAAACAAACATGTAAAAAACATTCTTTAAGAAGATTAGTTGCACAA
>NW_004191668.1:0-9376 GCF_000330505.1 Entamoeba invadens IP1
ATTGTTTGTTAATAACTTTTAACACATTGATGTTTTCAATTACATATTTTAATAATCTATTGATAATGGTGTTTCAAATGAATAAGGTAAGCCATAACTATATTTTTGATTTTTCAAACAACAAAAAACCAAACTTCTTTGTTTATCAATGCTTTTTTATTGTTTTATTTGGTGTATATTTTTAATTTTTGTTGTTTTTTACGTAATGTGTAATTTAGCTTTTTTATTGTCAATAATATAGTATACTTTATTATAATTATTATTTATATTCGGGTTGCTTGATAATCAATTACAGATGCATCGCTGTCTGCAAAAGCGATGCATAATGGATTCGTTTTATTGTTATAATATTTTACAACTATTTCGACTCTATCATTTTCACTATGACACAGAAGCATGTTATTCAATGGAAATAACAACCACTGTTATCAATTTGCGTCATTCTCTGAACATAACCAATTTTATTTTTGTTTTATTAATTTACATAAAAATGGCAATGTTTTCATTATTATTAAAAACCGCCTTCATCAGTCTAAAATTGTATAAATTTGTGGGCACTTGTGATGTTTTAAGAAAATTCGTTATTTTTGAATTTAAAAATTGAAGAAAACAATTAATATAATAATTGTTTTATTATTTTTTTATAGCAAATAAATACAAAAACATTTATTTTTATGGAATAATTTCAATTTTTGTATTTTTTATTAAATAATAATATAACTATTATATACTAATGTACAGAGGTTTATTATCAGCATATTGTTTACTATATATTATAGTTTTATTTGATTAAATTATTCGATTATTAAATAACGTATATATCCCAGTTTTTAGCATTATATTTATTGTCTATTAATACTTTTAATTATTAACATTATTAATAATTATTATTAGTTTTAGTTTAAAAAAATTATTACAAATTATAATTATTTATATAATGTATTTACTACTCGCAGGTTTATGATTTATAATATTTTACTAGTGATTGCATTTAATTATTAAATAATTACGGCACTTATATTAAATATGGTAATTTTAAAAATGATTTTAAATTTTTTGGGTTAAAAGTTTTCCCATTGTTAAAATAAAATTCACTTCCAATAAAAACATACCTTTTGGTGGCACTGATTACACATCAGGTATACTCTTTGTTAAAACAATTTTATTTTATAGATTAATTTGTTTGTTATATTTCAAGTTTTTATTTTCAAATTAATAAATTTGGTTAAAAGAAAAAACAAATAGTCAACATAAAATTAAAATGAAAAAAAATCTATTTTTATATAGTTAACCTTAAAATGTCTTTGAGTTAACAATTCTAAAAATTATTAAATTTAAATAGAATATCCAAAAATATAAGTCAAAAACTTTCATTTGTATTTTTTTTCCCAAAAGTACATTATAGAGTTATCCTATTTTATACATAAGGAAAAGATTGTAAAAGGTAAAAAATGACTTATTTTTGTTTTGGAAGTTCTACCAAAATCGACAAGGAATTGATAATTTACAACCAATTTATCACACCCCTATAGAATCATTCAGTTTAATCAATAAATAGTATAATAGAGTATTGCAACTATTGTTAATGATAATATGTAAATCAAAACATGTGCTTTGAAGGAAAAAATGTTCGTGAACATCAATTTTTGATGCCAAATTTTAAATTGAAAACTGTAAAAACATAATCATTAAAGTTGAAGGACAGAATCACAACAAACATGAACAACCATTTTACTGGTCACAAAGAAATCTAATTTGATTATACACGCAAATTTTGTCAAAACAAAATAAAACATCATTTGCAGTAAACATTAAACGTTTTAAATTTATGGTATCTAGAAGCTTTGTTTTCATGATTATAAACAAAAAACACTTTAAAAGCGTCTAAAATTGTGAATTTTAACATGTATTTGGTGTGTAATAATAAAACAAGTGAAGGTATTTAAGAAGCAAAGTTTAAAATGTTTAACCAATAATAAAAGCCAATCTATCGTGTTTATTTTAAATTCCTATCTGCATCAACCGACATAATGAGCAAATTTGGTCAATTTTTATCATTGTCATTGTGCATTTTTTCAAACATCTTGACTTTGTTTATGTTGTTATATCTGTCAATTATTTCCCAGAAGAACACACGTGTGATATCATTTTAAAGTATGTCACGACATCGCTAGGGTATGTTGCTATTAAGAATAATGATGGGTTTTGTGTTGTTAATAGTTGAGCAAATAATAATAACTTTGTTAATTTTTGCATTATAAAAAAATATTGTTTTGTTCAGAAATCCAATTTGTTATTTGGTGACATCATTAAACACTACAAATAATTAGAACACTACTTTAATAAACTTAACAAATTCGCTAAATTAATTAAAGTGTTTAAACATGAAATTTCACTGTTACCATGGGTGTTGCAAAACCAGATTTAAGTAAACTGGCCAAGTAGAAAACTTGCCAGAATATTCAATAAAAGTTCAAAAACAATTCAACGTTTTATTTAAAAACAAGACCAATATATAATTAAATTTGTATTATTTTTGGCTTTTTTAAGTTCCTTGAATATTTTGCTTTTTTCTTGATGATCTGTATCCTTCTTTTGTTTTCTTCTTGTGGATAAGTTTTGTTTTTTAGTTGATAAAGTACATTCGTTTTCGTTTATAACATATTTTACTGCTCTTTTTTCTTCGACATTTATTTCAACAACTTTTTCCAAATTGTGTTCGGCTTTATTATCCATGTTTGCTTCAGCATCGAGTATCTCTACAAGGTCGTTTTTTCTTTATGATTTTTTAATAAGAGTATCAATATCACAATCAATCAGTGTATACATTTTTGAAGCACCAATAATAACAGATACTTTTCCAAGAAACTCAAGTCGATCTTTTCCATTAATAAATTCAATAGTAAGTTGTTTTATTGTAATATTTTTTATTGCAACAACACGATTTTTTCTATGTTAATTGCAAATTTTTAGTCAATGATGAATTATGCATGTCAACACGTTTTATATATATTTTTAAACAGTCAACAAATTTGTGTATATTAGGTGTTTTTGTTAATACTAACATAAACTGGAAATAAAAAGTGTGTACCATTTTAATCAATTTGTTTATTTTAGAGTATTTTCCCAATATTTATTAAGATTCAAATCTATTTTTCACAATTTTTATTTTGAAGTACACACTTTTATAACAACCAAAATCAATTTAAAAATAGAATCATCTAACAATGTGATAATTATGCAACAGTTAAGCTGATTTACCCAAATTTTATACGTTCCACATGACAAACTTTATTAAATTCAATAATTAAAGTTTGTCACCAATAAACCCACCTTTTGATTTCAAACACAATTTATATCTTTCGGGGATAGATTCAATCGAATTGTTGATTGTTTGTATTGGGATTTCATCCCATACAAGCAATAGAATTTCTTTTATTTTTTGTTCATTTTCAAACACTTTTGGTTTTTCTCTTATTTTCTTTTCCATTATCGACCATAAATGTTCTATGGGACTTAGATCAGGTGAGTTAGCAAGCCATTTTTGAAGTACTTTGATGCACATTCCCTGTAGTTTTGCTAATGTCGTCTTTGAAGCATGACAAGGAGCTCCATCTTGTTGGAAAACAAATTATTTTTGTCCCCACTTTTCAACAGCTTCATCAAAAACTCCCGATTCTTTTAGAATGTCAAAATATTTAGCTGAATCAAGTCTGTTGAAACAAAAGACGAGTTTCTTTTGAAATCCTTTGCAATTACTCCCCAGACCATTACAGAGCGGTCTTATTTTGAGTTGATTCAAAAATTGTATCAGTGTGATACCTCCAAGGTTTCCACATCATCATACCATCGGAGTGAAGACAGAAACGACTTTCATCTGAGATAATGACACAACTTGTCCATTTATTAATATTCTTTTGCCACAGCTGTTTTCTACAGAAGGTGTATCGTGATTCAATATGTTTATCTGTTAAACACGGTCTTTTGATCGCTTTTCCATAATGAAATTTCAATTCATAGCGTATAGAATTAACTGTTGTTGCCCTTAGACCAATTTCCATCAAAACTTTATGACTACTTGATTGTGGATTGATTATCGTTGACATTTCGACGTTTTTCATGGCGTCCTTTGTGATTTTTGGTGGTCTTCCCATTTTTGTTAACTTTGGAATTAATTGTGTATTTTCATCCAACTTAACTTTTAATGAATGAACTGTACTTTTCGAAAGGTGTCTTGAAGTTGAAACTTTTGTTATTGATATACCATTAATCGAATCCGTGTATGCATCTTTTATTTTTTGATGACGGAGTTTATCACACATTTTACTTTCTCGCGTACTCATTACCTGTTTCATTGTTTAATAAAAAAGTTCTTTTATAATTTGCCAAACCCAACCACATTTTACCACTTATAAAAACTCATTTCCACTCTTTTAAATTATTCATCTAAAAAATTAATTGTTTTTCTATTTAAAAAATTTTATGAGTTTTTTATGTTCTGTGTTTTTCTCTTTTTGATGGTATTTTATTCTGATAATTATTCGTTTTACCAAAAAATATTAAAAAAACACACAAAAAAGAATTATATCTAGTACAGACTTTTTATTTCCAGTTTATTTTAAGAAATGTGAAATCTTTCTGCATTATTGTTTGTTCGTTCTTCAATGCCAAATAAACACCAATTGTCAACTTTAAAAACGCCATTTATGTAATAATTATCAAAAATGTTTAAAAAACACAAACATCCACGTCAAATTTATAAATCTTTTTTAATACATCAAATGTTGTGTATATCATACTAACCAGCATAAACTGTAAAGACATCAATTTTCTGATTGCACTTTGAACTAGTCTCCATTTTTATAACAGTGTTTAAATCCGCGATTAGTAACTTTCCGAAATATATTCTGGCAATAAAGAAAACACAACTCAAAATATCATATAACAACCATATCACTGTTTAAAAAACACTACCAACAACATTTTCAGAGATTCTAAAAAATATTATACCCTTCACAACTTTTCCTATGAGACACCCAAATATGTAGAAAATATTTTTTAAAAAATAATTATTATTAGTGAATTTATTTTTGTATAAACAACTAACTTAATGTTCCACAACAAAAATTAAAATTAATTTTGTAACTATATATCTTCTGCTTTCACTACTCGATAATAAAATATTTATCTTTATATCTTATGTATATACATGAAAGAGCAACAAGTTAAAAGCAAGATGTTCTAAATTGTGCTCTTCTAGTAATTTTAGTGTAATCATTTTAAATTCAGGTTTGATGTTACATGTTTACACACAAAAACATCACTTTATATTTTTTGATTGTTTTTTTAAATAACAGTGTAATGATTAACAGTGAAACCTAATAGACAAACTGTTGTCAATAAATTATTGAAATTAATAATCAACAAGTGTTTCTATTATAAATATTAATAAATGTTGTGGTGTTACTAAAATATATATGTTTAATTGTGTTTTTTATTTGAATAATAAGAAAACGATAGTTAAAAGAATAATCATATATAACAACTCTCTTGTATATAATTATCAACAAAAAAATGTTGAATGAAAATTGTGCACATCGACGTAGTTACACAATAAAATTGATGATAATTGTTTATTTTTGTTTAAATGTATATCATAGACATAACACAAAGGTTATTATTTATAAATCAATAAATTCAATGTGATAAACAACTATAATTTAAGTGGAAATTTTATTTAAGAATTTCCTTTGTATCAACACTGTTGTATATTTGTTTTTGTTTATTTGTAAGTTTGATTGTGTTGATAACTATGTTACGTGAAAATTGATAACATGATCTGTTAAGGGAAATGATGATTATATATTATCAATTCAACAATGTGTAAATTCAGAAAAAAAAATAATATTGTAAAGTTTTAAAAAAAATATTTTTTTGTTATTTGGTAAAGAGGAAAGTAAAATGCCGATTTACAAAAAAATAATTAATTCGACCCAAAGATCTTAAGATTACTTGGGTCGTGACAATCTCGAAGGTCGCCTTTAATATGAAATTCAACAAAATATCGACAAAATGGTTTAATTATCAAAAACCCGACCGAAATTGTTCGGTTCGCCTCAAATTCACAGTCTATTATACTTTAGGTGATATAAATTATGAATAAAATATAACATTTTAATAAACCATAAAAAAGTGAAATTATTCGGTTTTTACATTTTTATTCAAAATGTTTTTTGGTTTAAAATAAAAAATGAGGATCGTTGGAGTTGAACCAACATTCTTCTTTTGTTTGTAACAATCAAATACAGCAATGCCGTTATACTAGATCCACTTTTAACATTTTGTTTAAAATGTTCCAATAATTATTTTATGTCATTGCGGGTAATTGTCAAATAATTTCTGTTTTTACTACGATATTGTAACTACCGACTATATACCAAATGAACTTGGCCAATTTTTTAACTTTTAAATTACTAATAACCTTTCAATATAATAATTTCAATTAATTAATATAATGCCAATATATGTTAATATATATATTTATACATTATTAATATAACAACATTGAAAATGATAATCATCTAAAGGGGTGGAAAAAAACCGCTTTAGGAAAAAAACCGCTTTTGATAAATTTTGGTGAATAATGGTAAAATGTTTTCTAAATGTTATTTTATTTTATTTTTTTATTTAAACAAAAAGAAAAAAAACATCATTTTCATTTTGCCCGAGCATTTATTCGAAGTGTTTAGAAGAAGGCTGTTAAAGTCTATTTATATTACGGTTAATAGTTGAGTTATTACAGAAATTATTTGTAAGTAAACGGGATATTACCAACATAATAAAGACATTTAACCAAAAATACGTTCGTTTTAAAATAAAAAAAATAAACATTAAGTATAATAATTTTAATAAATAAATAAAACAAGAATGAATATCGGCTTCATCTTTATCGGCTTCATCTTTATCGGCTTCATCGTTATCGGCTTCATCGTTATCGGCTTCTTCCTTGACGTCACTTTTATATCATTTTCTTCATTGTGTTGCTGTCTAATAAACAAACAAATATTGTTTAACTTCGCATTAAACGTTATAATTTGTAATTTACACTTTACAAGTTCTTTTTTATACCCTTCTCCATTTTTTGATTATTAGAACTTTAAAAATTTATATTTTACAGATTTTTATTGCGATAAAACGAGTTAATATTAAATAGAAAATTTAATCAAAATAAATAAAAAAAATAAAACCAAGTTATTATTTTTCTTTTCGAGGTTTCTTTTCATTTGAAATTTTGTTCTTTTCATCCTTTTTGATTTTCATAAGTTTTTCAACATCGAGCCTGTGCTCTCTATCAAAAAAATTCTCAATGGAGACTCTAACAGTTTGGGTTTCTTTTCTTTTTGGATCCTTACCAAGAAAAGAGCAAACCTCTTTGGCATAAGACATGTCAACTTTTGCAACACCTTTAAGAAGGTCTACAGTGTTGAAGTTGGGGTTGACACGTCTCGTGTTTTCCAACTCTTCTTTTGATGGGTGTTGAACCACGTATATTATACCAGCCTGTTTGAAGGCGCTGGTCATCGTGTCGCCATCAGACACTACTTCCCATGAGTAAACAAGCTGCCTAATTTTGTCTTCCTCCGAGAGCTTTGCAAATTTTTTCAATGCATTTTTGAACTCGGGTGAGTTTATTTTGAAAATTTTCCCGTTTCTTTGGACCTTTTCGTCACACTTTTCATTTTCTTTTTCACTTAATGAAATTTTGTGTAACATCAAATTGTTTTTGTCCGCAAGGAAAGTTTTTTGTTTCCCGAAAATTCCCAGATCCATAGGCTGACATAAATGGGAACTGTGTGGGACTTCCTTTATAATTTCAACACAATTTTCCCGAAATAATGCTTCAATTTCATCACTAAAATGGCCCGAAAAGCCGTCAATAATTAGATACGCCTTCGTATCAACTCTCACACCCATTCTGATTCTTTTTTCCTTAATATTCGGGAAAAACACCTGTTTGAGCCACAATGTGTACAATTGCGTATTTAGAACACCTGATTTTTGGTATCTAATAATAGCACGACTCTTGAGTTCCACAATTAGCTTGTCTTCGATGGTGAGTCTTTTGGTAACAACAAGGGGTATCATTTTTGTCCCATCCAGACAACCACAACACAAAAGACTCGTTCTAGAACCATCTCTGTCGACTTCGTTAAAAACTTGTTCCCCTGATTCGACTGACACGTAGACAACTCGGGTTCTTGAATCAACCCATTCATCGAATCCAACTTCATCCAAGTTAAAAACAAGCTCAAATCTGCATCCATCCAATTTTCTTTTTAATTCCGAGTAATACTGCAGGATGGCAGTTTGTGATACCTCTGCTCGTTTTGTTTCCATAACTTGGGCATTTTTTGTTTCAATTTCTGGGATTAATTTAAGGACTTTATTTAATTGCCTTGTTCCCATTGTTTTGCCGAAATTTTCAAACATGAAAAGTCCAATTTCTTCTGGTTTTGCTTTTTTGGTTTCTTTCATTTCTTCTGCTATTTTTAGAACTTCTTCGTCTGAAAGAAGTCGTTTTCTTCCCTTTTCCGAAATTTTTCCATTTTTGTCTTCTTTTCGTATTTTTTGAATTTGGGAATTTACACCCGATTCCTTAAAAGTCCCGAAAAAATACTCAAGTGCCACTCTAATTGATTTTTTAGTTCCTTTAAACTCATTAATTGGCACATTAGAAAGATCATTTAATGAAAACCGCACTTGCTCTCTAAAAGTGGGAAAAGATTCTTTTTTTATTTTTATCTCAAGGTCTTGGAAAGCTTTGAAAATAATAGGGCAATTAATTAAGTATTGTTCAGCCCTTTGACTAACAGGAGTTTTCGGACCAATCATTTTCAAACTTTCATGTTTTTCGGAACCTTTTTTATATTCTTTCTTTAATTGAGGGGGCTTGGAAGAAGGTTGGGACATTGTTTAAAAAGGTTTATAAAAGAGTTTATTAAATAGGCTATTGATATTGTTTTTTATATTATTGTTAAATTTTATAGATTAATTATTATTTTTATTTCGAAATTTAACAAGAGTTTTTTTAATCTAAAAATTTTATAGTTACTTTTTTGTTGCGATAAAAGACTTTTTTAATTTTTATTGTTAGTAAAGTTAAAGAATTGTTTTTATTATTTACTTGTATATTATCAAATGAAAAATAACTTTGTTATTAATTAATAAATTTGTTGTTTGTTAATATTATATTTAATCAATTTAAATAATTGATGTTGCGATAAATAAATTTAGATTTATAAATAATTATATTTAAAAACTATTAATTATTATAATTTAACCATTTATGTAACTAAAATAGTATTTTTGAAAACTG
>NW_004191668.1:9476-15271 GCF_000330505.1 Entamoeba invadens IP1
CGGGAAAAACCGCTTTACTACCATTTAGTGATAAAATTACACACAATTATAACCAAAGTTTCAATTTGCCTCAAATAATTGAGGTTTTGGTGAAAAAAAGCTAAAAAACACGAGAAATTATAACGGACATGTGCAGCGCCCTTTTACCGCTTCTGATAATTTACACAAAATTATCCGTCTTACATTGTTTTTGTTGACCAATATTAATAAATTGCTTCGTTTATTTTATAAAAAGTTTCAAAAAAACAAGTACAACAAAATAACGAGTCATTTATCGCTTGCTTGACAGGCACTTGAAAAACCGCTGGGAATGGATGCACTCACGTTCAGTTGGTGAGTATGTCCAAAGTGCGTTTTTCCAGTTTGGCTTTGAAATGCATTTCTGAGCGAATGAGGAATCCAACAAGAGGGGGTGTGAAATAAAGGTGCAGTCTGTCTTTGCTGAGAGACATTGAAAAGTGGTGTATTAAAAACATGTGCTGGCCCATACATTTACTATGTTGCTCCAGAGGTAATAGATTTTACTGTTGAGTATTTGTTTAATGGATGATTAAAAAATTGAAAAAAATTATAAAGGAGTGAAAGGGGGTGTGAAAAAAAGGTACACTCGCGGGTTAGTGTTTTTGAGTTTTTTTATTTCTGCAAAAAATTGAAAAAATATTTAATAAAAAGTTCATTATATTTGGTAAATTCTGAGTTGTTTTTTTTGGTTATTTTGGCTTCAAAGAACAGTTTCGAAGTCAATTTTTCTTGCTTCTCCTTTTATCGTTCGGCAAATCCAGCCTTTACTTTACATAAAAAATAATTCACAAATTTCAATAACAAACATCGGCATCTTGAAAAGGTCAGAGAGACTCTTGTAAACCTTGTTTTTTTGAATCAAATCGAGGAAAAGGAAAAAAATAAACTATTCAAAAAACTATAATCATATTATCATTTAACCATTAAATTATCAAAAGCGGTTTTTTTCCACCCCTTTATATCAAATAATATATATTGGTAATAATAATTATTTAAAAACAATTCTTTGAATAAAAAAATTAGAAAATTTTTAGATTATTTATCATTATTCATTTCAAATATTTTTAATAATCATACGAAAGAGATAATAAAAATAATTTTTCATATTTCAATAAAAAATACACTTTGTTATTAAACAAACACATAACAAGAGTTTTCCATTTTTTCAAATTATAAAAACACAAAACATATCATTTTAGACAACAATATTCAAAGTATATGGTATACTAAACTATTATATTATTGTTTTGAAATACTTGGGTTTGTTACATTCTAATTTGGCTTTAAATTCGCAGTTTAAAATTATTTTCTTAAGTTGATTTTTTAAAATATCGCATTAATGTAAAAATGTTTTTTTGTTCTTGAGAGGTTTTACTGTAGTTGGTAATTGTAGTTGCCTGTTATGTCTTTGATTATAATAAAATTTTAAACATTTACAGTTTGTATAAACCAACATATTCTAGAACAGCTATATACCACAAAAATCAAAGCAAACCAGAGTTCGTTCAAGAAGGAACAATAGTAACTTATTTGTAATATTTATTTCATTTTGACAAATAAAATTTACATTATATTTATTATATTGTGATATAATTCCCATAGCAACCAACTGTTTTGAATTTAAACCCCAAAAACTTTCTTGTTAATATAATCATGCAAAAGAATGACAAAAGGTATAAAATTATTATGTTAGGGGATTTTGAAGTAGGTGTGTTTTGCGTGTAGATAAACTTTGGTTATAAATTAACGTTAGAATTATCACGTTGTATTCTTATAACTAAATTGGACATTCAACAAACGTTTAACTATTAGGGAAAACTTGTATTCTCGTCAGATTTTATTACCACTACTTTTATAATCATAAACATACAACTACATTGATAAAATTTCCATGTCAAATGATGTTTGTGTTATACTCAAAACATTTACAAATAATTTAAAAAAAAATAAACGTATTATCATAAATAACACACAGAAAAACACCAAAATATAAAGTTTATCTCGATTTGGCAGATACATTAGGAGAAGAAAAATACAGACAACAAGATTCAACGTATTATAATGAAGTAATGGGCGCAATAATAGTTTATTCTGTCACTTCTCGTAATAGTTTCGAAAGTTTGGACTATTGGATTGACTTGATCACTAAAGAAAGAAGTGGTGATATATCAATTGTACTTGTTGCAAGTAAATGTGATCTTGAAAAGGTAGTCTCAGATGAGGAGGGTTTAAGATATGCTGAACGAGTCGGATATCCCCTTGTTTTCTGTTCTTCAAACACTGGAGAGGGTATTAATGAAATCTTTTTTAATGCAGCTTTTCCAAATAGAGAGTTTACTTATCCTGATAAAAGGGTTAAAATAGTTGAATGGTATGATTATATGGTGCCAAAATGTTATATCTGCTAATTCAATTTTTGTTTCATTGTTTTTAATCATTTGTTTTTTAAATTGACTTTTAATTGTTATAACAAATTATTTAAAACAATTAGCATTAAATAACATTGTAGTCGATTAACGATATTCTATTGTATTTAAATATCTATTTGTTCTGACTTATTAACACTTTTCTAATCGAAAACGAATTTTTTAATAAAGGGTGAGGAAATTTTTATTTGTCTTGAAATTTGGTTTTGTAATTCTTTGCTTAACACCTAAGACTCTCAAAAAAATAGAAAAAAAGAAAAACATTTTTCAAAAAAAAAGTTTTTAATTCCAATTTTTCAATTTGAATTTTAAACTCCAGTTTACTCTAAAATGTCTACAATTGTAGACAAATAACATTTCAAATAACAAAACACTCATTTAATTTTACAAACGTTCTGCAAGCACTTTTTGCAGACCACAATGGAAAAACCACGGTTTTGGCAGTATATTTTTCCATGAATTCCATGTGTGTTATTTGTGGTTTGTTAGCTTTCCAACAATAAAACAATTTGTCAAAATACTGTTTATCAAATCGTAAAAACATGCAAATGGGAACCTGTTTAATTTGTGTTGTATATTGATATAACTGATTAATTGGTCAAAACGATCAACTCCACATTTGAAGAAATTGTAAATCGAAATCATTTTCGGTTTTTTGGTTTTGTTGATGTTGACCAAGAAATCTGGCTGTGGTAAAGTTGTCACAAGTTGAACTACTTTTGTTTTGGTTGATTGATATCGAACCAGTGTCAAACGATTGTCTGAAAGAAATGAAGATAAATACAGTCCTTCACTTGCCGGTTTGTACGTTTGCTATTTTTGAGGTAAAAATGTTCTGTTGCTTCTAAAAGTACCAATAAAATATAAACTGTACTATGTCAAAGTTTCGATCACTTCTTCTGATGTGTACAAATTATCAACAACCAACAATCGGTTGGTATTTATAAAACAATTTGATATTGATTTTTTAACTGTCATTGTGAGTTTACATTGAGGTAGTAAGCCACTTTGTCCAATACTTTTTCTTCTTGAACACGAATGTTCAATCTTCTTGTCTTTTTTCATAGACTTTTGTTTTTTATAAAGAGTTTTTACTTTCTCTAATTCGTTAATTAAATAACTTTTTTTTCGTTTGAACATTTGTTCAATCTTGGCATTTTCAATTCCTTTCTGTAAAAAATTTATTTGTTTTTTCAATTCCTTTGGAATTAAAATAGATTTTTCACACAAATTAAACTTATGTTGTTCTTCTATTTCTGTTTTGTCCAGTAAATTTGCAACAACAATTTCTTTTGATTCTTTTTCTTCATTATTAACTTCAAAACAACTAATCTCCATTTCTTTGTCTTTTTCCTTATTTTTATCATTTATTATTTGTGATAATTGTTCATTTTCAAAGAATTCAGACTGCAGTATAACACCTATTTCACCGAGATATTCTTTTATTATTGGTATTTTACCAAACAGGAACACAGGTTTCACACGATCGTTTTTTTCTCGAAAATGGCACTTGGTACAAACAATAACCTGTCATTGAATCATTTAAGCAATCAAATCGTATTCCACGTTTATGAGACTTATCTTTCATGTTTACAGAATCATAAAAGAATCCAGGATATGGACATATATGTTCATCTAATGTTAAATATGTTGAGGGTGTGTATAGTTGTAAAATTTACTGTTAAATAAATTTCACAACTCGATAACGGTGCCAAACTCAATTCTATGTATCTAATGTCTCTAGAATTACATTCATCAAATCTTAAACAACTCTTTAAATAGACAAATCTGTGATAAGTCATTCCTTGTATTGAATTATTTAAGAACCAATTTTTGACATTTTTACATTTGTTATCAACTCTCATTTTTATAAGCACTCCAACAAACAAATCCAACTCCATTTCAGAAAATAAATCAATTGTGTAACTATAATCTTCAATTTCTTTAATGTTTTCCAAATACTTTAAAGGTATCAGAAGTTTATTTAAATCATCATCTATGACATAATCCAATTTATAAATTCTGAAAAACTTCTATAAAAATCCGAAAAGAAAAAAGCGAGTTTGACGTTTTTGTTAAAAGTGGCAATTAATTTCAAATATGACAAATTTGGATATTTTGTTATCAATTGTTGATTTGCGTTAACAAAATAGTCGTAATCAATGTTTTTATACTCTTCAAATAGAACAAAATTGTTGGTTAATCTATTTTCTGATAAAATACAATATACTTGAAGTTGTTCATATTTGTTTATAACCTTTTTCATCTGTTTAATTTTATAAATGTTTTACTCAATGGGAATTCTTTGATTTGTACAATAAATAACTTTTTCTTTAACCTTTTTATCAAATAAACTGTCAAAAATATTTTTCTTTTCAAACAAGATGCTGTTTTTTAATTTTGTGTCTATATTTATTGTTGGCAACAGTGTTGCCAAAGAACCGGCAGTTTTTTGGGGGATATCTTTGTATTCGTGTAGACCATTTTTACTGTTTTCATTAATTCCTTTCGAAATGACTGTTTCAAACTCCACATTATGTTGTTGATTTTCTTTGTATTACATTTGTTTTTGTTCGTGGATAAAGTGCCTCAAAGTAATAAAGAATTGGTATCCGGTGTTCCTTGTTTAAACATTTGTTTGTTTGTTCCAACGAGATTTTCAATTACAGTTTGTTCAAAAAATTCGTGTTCAATGTTTTTATTTTCAACAACACTATCCTGTAATGACATATAATTGAGATTTTTAGTTTCGACTTTAAAATTAGTTGACAGAAAAATCAATAATTGTTGCTTGGCATTCTATGTGTTGTGGTATTTTTTATTTGAAAATATAGGTTAAACATTTCAAATATGTATTTCATTTGCAAAATTGTCAATTGTTTTATAATATTTACCCGATTATTTAGATTATAAAAGACTGTCTACATTTGTAGACATTTTGAACCATACCAGAGTCTTAGGTGTTAAGAAACCCCTTCAAAACTGAAACCATTAAACGGAGAGTATTTTTTTTATTTAAATAAAATGTAAATTAAAACTAAATTGTGTAAGAGTTGGTAAAAAATGTGTTAAATACCAACACGCAGAACAATTTCATTATAAACCCCAAATATTTTTAAAACAAAAGAAATTGTTCATCGTCATTGTGTTTCTAGTGTTAGTCTTTCAACTAATTATATGGTGATTCTTTGCAAAACACTTCATGGTGATTTGCTTGTAACTTTTATTCAGTTTTTGTCTTTTTGAAGTAAACAACAAAATAAATAAATTTAACTTAAAATTTTAAAACAAAACCATAATTTACTAACAGTTTTATTAGAAGTTTTAATTTTTCAATTCAATTTGGTC
>NW_004191668.1:15371-17648 GCF_000330505.1 Entamoeba invadens IP1
ATAAAAAATAATTTCAACCACCAAATTACATTTTTAGAAAAATGAAATCAAATTTGTTATTGTTTTAATCTATAATATATAGTTTTAAACGAGACAAGAATTCTGTATGCCATAATTATCGTTGTTTAATTATAATAATAAATTATAGAAAATATAATTATAATTGTAATTTGTGCTATAAAAGAACGAACTGAGAACAAATATAAACAATAGGGTTGACACGAATAAAAAACCTTTCAAGGCTTGAGAAAGGTTTTGATGTTGGCCTACCGGCTCACAATTAAGTATACAATGTTGTACGTATGGGCTGTGGTTCTTAGTTGATTCTTGAGTTGCCAAGCCTGTAATTGATTTGTTTTTTATCTGTTGTGTTAAAATTGGTATAATAATAATTTAATAAATTGGTTGGTTATTTATTTAATAAATAATAAAAAAAATGTAGTTCACATGCCCGTTCTTACAGTTAAATTACACGATTTTACATCATTTTTTGTTTAAACAATACAAAAATACTTTAAATTAATTGGTTGTTTTTGTGGGTATTATTAGGATTACCATCTATTAATAAAAATTTTGCTTATTTTTATTTTTGAATCAATTAATAAAAGAAACAGAATGTATTAACAACCTTTTTTTCCAATTATTTTTTTGAATAAAATTTCTTTTGATATGACAAAAGCTAGAAATCATCAAATCCGCTACCGTTTTTCAACACTTGGGGAACTCTGGTTAAAGTAAATAAGATATTACATTTGTATATTTTGAGAGAAATGCACTCTGAATCCAAAAAAAGTCTGTACAATATTAATAACTTATTAAATTGTGTAAATAACAACCCAATTAAAATAAACTTATTCATAAAGAATAAGTTCTATATTCTATTTGTTTTCAAACATCTTATTTTCAATAAGATGTTTTAAATCGTTTTAAATCGGTTTTCGGTTTTACAAAATGAATCATATTATTATAATAAAATGTATTAAATTTTTATATTTTTTGTTAATTAATTGAACAAATATACCCCCATTAAAGAATTTGATATTTCATAGAGTCTGTCCGTAAACGTTGTACACTACTCAAACGTTGTTTTTTAGTGTTATATTATTAGAACCATAAAAAGTTCCCACAATAAACGAAACTATCGGCAAATAACAACAATAATAATTACCATGTTAAAACTTAATTTTTTAGCAATTCCAGTTTTAAAATAATTTCAAAGAGTAAAAAAAGAATAAATTGGATTAAAACTGTCCTAAACTAAAAAACGTCAAACCTAATAATCCCAAATTTTTGGTAATTATTTAATTATATTATTTATCTTTATTTCATTTACAAAAACAAAATAATATGTTCAGAAAAGATAAAAAACAAAAAACTGGATGAGTAGATAATATTGAAAAAATAACACTTTTCAACACAAGCAAGACATAATTTTTTATTCTGAATTATTTATAAACTTTTCAAATAACAAAAAGCAAAAATATGGTGTAACTTATAATAAATATTATAGTTGAACATATTAGAAATTCTGGTGATGCTTCAATTTAAAATCATTAATTCAACGAAAGAACAAATTAATTTAGAGCTTTCTTGTAATCAAACATTACAAGAAATATTTCATTAACATTTCTTTGTCTAGTTGAAAGCATTAAACAAACTACAGATTGCGTTTATTTTTTTCAAAAATATAACAACAGAAAAAAGAACACAAACACATTAATCAAACTAAATTATTAATTAAGTGTTTAGTCTTTATAATGATTACTAGAGTTAAGTGTTTTTTGGAGTTTTCGGCTTTTGTAATTCCATATTCAAATATTGTTACCAAAAAGCATTTATGGTCTTTGTTATAAAACTCATCACAGTTAAAACATTTTTTTTTGAAAAATATTTTAACTTATTGTTATACAAAAAAAGGAATCACAGCTTTTAAATTTAACAACTAATAGTTTTTATTTATTAGTATATTATAGTTAAAATATAGTTTTAAATTGATTTTTGAACCTATATCTGTTCTTCATGAAAAAAAATATACAGAAACAAATAATTGAAAAATGAATAAAACTTGCTGTAAAATGTATTTGAGTTGAATTTTAAAACGAAAATATGTTGAAAAAATCACTTGAATGATAAATAAAAATATTATAACATATTATACAAAGCTATCAATTATACTATAAAAACCCTTGAAATAATACAGACCTATCATAAGGAAAAAAATGTGAATAACAGAACCAACAAAACACTTAATTTTATCCTTGATTTTAGAGAACTTAA
>NW_004191667.1:0-1988 GCF_000330505.1 Entamoeba invadens IP1
ACTTCTGCAAAGATTTAACCGTCCAAAGTTTTTAATGGATCAGATAATAATTCACATAAAATTTGAATGTTGTAATATCACATATCATTTTCAATGTTATATATATAGTTTTTTAAATAATAAGAGGTTCCATTTCCAATTTTATCGAAGTGAAATTATACCATATACCATGCAAACTTAAACTATTTCCTTGAAATAGGTCTTTCTAGTTACACAATCAAATAATGTCACACCAAAAAAATATATCTACACTTTTGTTATATTTATTGTTCAACGACTTATGTGCAATATACGTTAATGTTCCAATTCATTTAGTAAATGCAATGTTATTCATCAATTAATTCTCATTTCTCATTTATAAAGTCAGTCGATTTTGCTATAACCTCATTTTAAATTCAATTCGAAACAAGAGAATGCTGTATTGCTTGATGTCTGTGTGTAATATGTTTGTTAATGAGAATTATTTATTTTTCGTTTAATTTTGTTCTTTGATAATCATAAGACAATTATACACTGGAGAAAATGTATAAAGAAATTAATATGAATAAAAAATTAATTTTAGCCAAATAATTTATTATTAAAAGAATATAAAATATTATTACTTATGGTTGTTTTTTAAATATCTATAGATTGTTGTTTTATTGCAAAAGCTTGATTCAACAAACAGTTATAATATAATTAATAATTATAAAAAGTATAATTATTATTAGTTATTTCATTATTGTTATTTATTATAATAATGATATATTATTATACTAATTTTATTATTTTATTATTTAATATTATTAAATTTTTTATTTAAAATAATATAAATATTACTATTATTACTACTATTAAATCATTTTAATATTATATTATATTATTATTATATATATAATTATATTATTAAATTAAAATGTTAATATATTTTTTTATTATAACTTATACATTAAAAAAATATTAAAAAAATGGTTGAATTAATTACAGATTTTAAATTATTTGTTTTATTAAACTTAATATTTAAATTAATTAATGTCTTTTTTAAATAAAAAACAAAACAAATCAATGTTTGTTGTTTTTGTTATTTTTGTATTAAACGGGATATCAAAATCAAACTGTTTGTCATAAAAATATTTAACAAAAAACACAATAACTATATAAAAACAATTTTATACTAAATACATCATTCTTATTTGAATACACATGTCTCAAACATAGACTCCAACGCAATAATCTATATTGTGTCAAATGCATCGCTCTTTATTTTATTAAGTATATCGTTGGACTTGTCGTCCTTATGTTGTTTGTTGTTTTTATTATTATTTGTTTTGATTGATAATTGTTTCAAACTCACAACCAGATTAATTAAATTTGAAAATCATCAACAACAAATACGACAAATATTCAACACTAATATATTCAACATATCATGATATCTATTGTTAATGCTTGAAGAAACAATTAAATTTCAAAGTCAAACAACAAACTTTAGTTGTAAACAAAGAGTGGAAGAGAAGATAAGAACAGATCAGTTATCTAGTTATAAAAATATTGATACAAATAAATGACGGGGAAAGCTGAAGATTGTCTAGTTATTAAGATTTATTGTAAATAGTCCGTATTAAGGTTCGTAAATATCTTTAAATTTTATTTCGTTTTGATGATAATAAATATTTTTTGTATAATTATAGTTAACTTTAAATTGTTAAATTATATTTAATTATAAATAAATTTTTAAATGTTCAACATATTTTTAACAATAAATTCTGTTTTTTGACACATTTCCTGATTTATTTGTTTTATAATGTGTAATATAAGCTTTTTTTTACTAAATTCTTTAGTATAAATTGAATTGACTTTTTGATTTGCTTTCTGGTTTTGAATTGTAATATTTTTATTAATTAGATCTTCTTTATATTATAATATTATTAAAGTATTAATTAATATTTAATATTTTATTTGTATATTGATTTGTTTCCTTTTTTATTTTATTTTGATTTTTTAATAAT
>NW_004191666.1:0-1173 GCF_000330505.1 Entamoeba invadens IP1
CTTTTTATATTTATATATATTTAATTAAATAATATAAATATGGTTTGATCAAATATTGAATTTGCCATTAAATTTTGATATAAACATTTTTGTTTTTTCTTTTGAATAAAGAACCTGTAATAATTTAATTGAGTTTGGTTTTGATTTGTTGATTTTTTAATTTTGCTTTAAATTTGAAATTTTTATTTTATTTTTTTATACATTTTTTATTTATTTATGACAAAAACTAATTGTGTTTACAAGTTCATAAATAAAAACATAAATTGGTAATATTAACTATTTACTCAAAGTTTTGTTTTTTGACAAAATTACCTGTTGGTACAGTAGTACATAAATTATGTAGATTTAAGGTGCACCCTCGTTTTTATTAAAAAAACTAAAATCCAAATTTTCAATAGTGAGCTTAAACTACTTTTTGCGAACTACCTCTTTTCTACTTTTGGAGACTTGGTCTCCGGTAACCGCCTTGAATTCTTAGGATTTTTTAGGATCTGTATTCTTTGTTAAACTTATTTTTGTATTTAAGATAAAATAGATTATAAATTTTTAATGTAGCAGAGTGGTAGCAATTTAGTAGTATACAATTTTATTTTTTTTCTATATTAGAAATGCAGGCTGCTGACACAACACAAGACTTAAAACAAGAAGAATTTTTAAATGTGCTAATTAAAGAATTAAATTTTAACAAGACTTGAGACGATGTTACTTTTAATCTTAAAACTATTGGTAATAATAAAGTTAAAACAGAAACTATTTTATATAATTTAAATAAAATTGTTAACGAATCTAATATTAATTATGTAGACTATACAAAAGAAGGAACTTGTTCGAATAAAGAATTGGAACCTTCCAACACTTTATTCTCGGATAATATTGTGGTATATTTTCCAATTCCAGATAAATTAATTAAAGATGTAGAAAATCTTAGTAAAACATTTATTTCTTCCGATACAATAGATAACGAAGAGGAAGAACAAGAATCTTAATCTGTTCCAAAAGAACTTAAAGATATTTCGAAAAATATTTTAGCCACTATTACAGCTATTATTAAAATGGTGTTTAACATTGTTGGTATAAATATAAATAAAGCATATATTAAACCTTTATGTATAAAGAGATCCGAAGATATGTTACATCGACCATCTACATTTATACAAATACTTATAATTAACT
>NW_004191665.1:0-1290 GCF_000330505.1 Entamoeba invadens IP1
ATCAAAAGTTCCATTTTTTCAACTTGAAACTAAACAAATCCCATTATTTGTGTATTATACATCTGATCATATTATGTAAAATATCACTAAATTATATGGGATTTTTAGTCTAAATTATCAGGATTAGAAATATTTAACATAAACAAATTATTTTGTTATTTTAATTTGTGTAAAATAAATAATTTTTAGAAACAAAAAATAGTTATCTATTACATATTATTCAATACAAAAATTTTTATTTTTTCACCACTCTGACAATAAAATAAATTGAAACTTTACCAGATATAAAATAAAAGTTATTTATTTTTAACTTAATATGGGGGTATTTTTGAATAATGAATTGTTCTATACATGAAATATTTACAAGGCATTTATATATAATATGACAATTCTTTGATTAAATATTACCAAATAATTGATTTTTATTGTAATTTTGTTATAACTCAAAATTTTACCAAACCAGTATTTTTGAACATAATTTGATTGTATTTCAAATAGATATTTGCAATGCAAACCACAAATATACCATTTAATATTATTTATTAGCATATTTTAATGGTTTTATAATACATTGTTATTCAAACAATCATTAGTGTTTTTTAATCGCCTGTTAATTTTCAAAAAAACTAATTATAAATGACATGTTGACATAATATGTTTAGAACGAGGGTTTCAGTGTTTCAAAAAATTTTTTAACAAATTGAATTTTTTTCAGAAATATACATTAAGACATGAGACATACTTGCACTAGCACATATAACGATTTTAAAAAAACAAAAAACATAAAATTTGTTACAGAAAAAGAGTAAAAAACTCATTATATTTTAAATGAAATTTCTTTAAGCAATTAAATCTTTGTTTTGACCAATAAAACACATTATAAACTTGTAGAACCATCCTTTTGAATTTTCTTTTTCATAAATCTATTCAAGAAAAATGAATAAATATCAAAACATCAAACGTATTTTTAAACCAAACATCATTTCAATAGTAATGATGGGCTAATAATTTATTAGAAAAACAACAAAAATGATGAGATATGTTTTTTTCTCAAACACGTCTTTTTAAAACACAATAAAATGACATATCAAAACTCCAATCCATATGATTGTATTATAATGATACTTATACGTTAAACTTATGTTATAAGTGGTAATATAATGAGAATAAAATTTTTACTTAAAATACAACCCACAACAAAAAATTGACAACATGTGTCAATTAAAATGACACATCTTTTTATAAGAATCTGAAAGTGTTTTAAACATATTTCAATTATTTTGGCAAAAT
>NW_004191665.1:1390-3071 GCF_000330505.1 Entamoeba invadens IP1
ACTGGTCCGGAATATCAAATATGCATCATAAATACAAAGAAAGAAAATAAATACAGACTTTGAGGTGTATGAAATTTCAATATGTAATTGATCTCAAAAACAATAACAAGGGAAAATAAATGGATTTTTTGTAAACTTTGAAAAATACAATAATTTAAAAATTGGGTTTTGCTATTTTTTTGTAAAAGAAATAAAATAAGACAAAAAAACACTTTTGTTTGTTCCGACTTTGAAAAATAAATCTTAAAGAAAATAAGTGTAAAATAAACAAAAAATAAGTAAAATACTTTTTCAAAAGTATCAAAAATCGCAAAATCGAGAAAAATTTATAAAATCAACTTTAACAGTAAAAATAATCGCATTAAAATAAACTTTGATCACCACGAGGTTCTATGGTCATCCATTGAATTTCACGTCGTGCCACTGTCGAGGAAGCAAGATATGAATTCATTGTTTGTAATTTGAATATTTTATCATTTTCAAACAAAAACAAAAGGCAAAACGTGTTTTATGCAATATATTTAGAATATAACGTTTTGTATTTGGTAAATAATTGTTTATTTTGCAGCCACTATTTATTCATTTTTAAATTGTGTATTTTTGGGCAACAAACAAAAAATTTATAGTAAATGTCTAGAAATAATCAAAAACAAAGAAAAACATAAGTGTAAAGACATCATGATATATACCAATGTTAACACTTTAAACTATAATTTATAATAAAATAAATTAATATATTATTAATAATTTATCATGTTATTTATAATAGTTTTATAATTATAATTGTTATATATAATAGTAACAATCAACAGACATAATTTTGACACAATAACACATCAACAATCATATCTTTACTACAACGTGATTTCATCGAAGTGATAAGTGATCACATTATATAACCATGTTGTGTAATTAAAACTATATTGTATTTTATGTATAATTATAACAAAAATGGTATAATCACCCCTTTTTATAATGTTATCATTGTGGAAGATACATAGTGTTTGTAATAAAGCGCGTTTTGGCTGAAAACATATAGTTCAAATTTAAAAAAACAAATAAGCATTCAATTTATATAAACGGAAACACGGTGGTTTAGTGAATGATCAATAAAATGATTATATGTAATATAATTGATGTAGTTGTTGTATAGATAACAATTTAAATTATTTGAATGTTAGAATTGATAACAAACTATATTTTTAATATTATTTTACCAATAATAAAATAGAGTCTAAAATAATAATATAACAATAATAAAATAATAATTTTTTTAATAACAATAATAGGTAAAATAATGTTATTAAAACACATCAAATAACAAAAATATTAAAATAATTTATAGTTTTAAAAGGTATAATTATAAAGAATATAATAAATTAACGACTATCTGTTATTCCACGACAATAGGATCAATAAAAAATAGACATATAAATAGTCATTTAAAGTATTATTAACAGTTATAGTTAAAAATATTAAATTATTTATGATGTATCGTTTATTCGATTAGATTTTGTAACGAATTGTGTTTTGTGTTTTAAAAAGAAGTTTTCGTTCGAAATTTAAAAAAAATACAGTAAGGTTACCCCGTTTTTGTTAAATTTGTTTTAATAATGCAAAACATTTATAGTTATTTTGAATTAATATATACCATTTTTAACAAATAAAATGCAAAGAGCGT
>NW_004191665.1:3171-11601 GCF_000330505.1 Entamoeba invadens IP1
GAACACATATATAATAAAAAAATATTTAATTTCCAGACCTCGACTTTATAGTTTAAAATAAATTAAAATGAGTTTTAGATAAGGAATTGATATTAAACAAAAACAAATTAAAGAACATCAAACAAGAAGATTGCGATATAGAGAACAACTTCTCAATCAAAAACGTAATAAAATATTTATGGAGAACATACCATTTAACAAATAGACAATTGATTATCCATTTAAGAGTTTAGATATATATGAATCTATATTGAAGAAAGATGTTAATAAAAAACAAATTATTAGTCAAGACTTTAATCCAAAAACCACGAAAAAAACTGTATTCAAGATTTTATTACTCTCCATATTTTAATAGTTATGAAGTCGATTTAGCTTTCTTTGATTCCGGAAATAGTACCAAACAAAATATCTACATGTTCATTATTAATATTAACACAAAATATTTATATGTATTTTCACTTTATAATAAAAACAATGACAGTTTAATAATGCCTTTTAATACTTTACTTAATGTTGGAGTTGTTTTTGATAACATACGTTTTGATGGTGAATCTGCCTTGAATAGCACTTAGATGTCAAATTATTTCAATAAATTGAATATAAGAACATATTCATCTTCATCCAAACATTCTTAATAAAAACAGAGTTGTAGATCGAGTTATTAGAACAATTAGAACTGCTTATGATAATACAATGTCGAGATATGTAAACAAAAATCAAGATATACTTATTGTTACTTACTATAATTTTTCAAAACATAATAAAACTGGTTATCGACCTATTGATATGCAATACATACCTAATTACAACAATATGTATAAATGCTATCAACTTGAATATGATTATATTAAACAAATGGTTAAGAAGAATGATGAAATATTATATAAACAATTTGAAAATGGATTTTTATCTTATAAATATGGAGACAAGTTAATAATATATTAGGATAATAGCAAAGACAATACTTTCAGAAAGACAAGAAATTATTTTAGTACTAAATCAACAATGAAAATATATGATCATGGCAACATAATATGTAAACTTGGTGATAATGATAAAATTGTAACAATTCCATGTTATTTTGCACTTCGTGATTACATCTAATTCCATATTACTAATGAAGTCGAAGCGAATACAATCTACGCGAAGCTAATTTACAATTTGTTATTCATGTATATGTTTATTTTTGTTCTATAAAATGAGAAAATTATACATGAATTTACATAATAATAATTGCAAAGTAATAAATACATATTAATTTGAAGTTGAATTACCAATTGAATTTGTTTCTTCTACTAATAATAAATATATTAACACAATTGCTACTAGATTCTATAATTCATATGGTCGGATTGATTGTGGAAATATTTTAAGAAGTGATTTGAATTCTAGTAATGATTATCCTTCACAAGATGGATTTATAATTTTTGCTAACAGTGATAATCAAAAATCATTTGAAATCAAAGACAATAAACAAAAAATAATAATATGGTTTACTGATTACAAAAATAATATTATCAATATTGATCCTGATTATTATTTCATTGTTCAGTTAGAATTAATGTTTTAACTTTAGAACAGTATTATTTTTAAACACTATGTATTCTTGGTGTTATATCTGTTGTTAATATTTTTTGTTCTTTTAATTTGAATAATCTTTTTCAAACAAATATGTAAATATTTTTAATATTGTAATAAATATTATCAGAAATATAAATGATAATAATGAAGCTAATTCTACTATTTTTTCTAATTCAACCATTTAGTTATTTGAAAAAATACCATAAATCGTTTCTAGAATTATAATTATTATAAACAGTACTTGATTCAAAACTATCATAAATTGTAGTTGTAGTAGTTCTTCCTAATGAATTAATAATATATGTTTTATAATCTCTAAAATTAGAAACAGCTTTAGATGACATATATATTTTTAGTGAATAACCTTGACATATTTCTGTAATAGATGATGTATTTGTTGTTTGTAAATTTGGTTCTATTAGATATATCTGATTACTATCTATAGTTATATTATTCCACATTAAATATGGATTACTTCCTGAATAATTAATACCAGGATAAAATAAATTATTAAGATTACAATATAAATAAACACATATTGGTTTAATTGTTATTTATGATAAATTACTATTTGATGTAAAATTCTTTGGTAAAAATAAACTGAAATAATTAAAACAATAAAATCCATCACCCCATAAATAACTAACTGTATCCGGTATTATTATTATTGGATGCTCATTTATATTAAATAGATTTTGTACTGTTGTATATATTTTTCCATTCAACATACTTCCACCACTAACTTGTTCAATAACTTTATAAATTTCATTATTAATAATTACATATGGAACTACTTTTACTATTCTATTTGTTGTTAAGAATTCTGTAACATAATCAATTTTTATTCTAAAATATGCAGTTTTATCAGTTTCTGATTTAATAGAATAAGTAACATTTTTATATGTTGTTGCGTCTTGCGAAATTATATTTGGATATGGATATATTATTTTTGGAGTTGGTATTGAATCTATTTTTGTATCTGTGTACCCATTACACTTAGAACCAACATTGTCGCTGTAAGAATTACATGCTGAAGCAATCATATCAGAATATGTATTACATACTAATGCTACATTGTCGCTGTAACTTTTAGATTTATTATAATATGTTAATATTTCAGAATTTACATAATCAGTCGAAGAAATATCTTTTGTATTTATACTTACTATTCCATCTATGCTTGTAATTTTATCAGTTTTAATTTCATTAGATGTTATTGTTGAAGGATTAAAATATGATGTGCAAAAAACACTATTTTTACTTTTAGCTTGGTAAGATGTTGAAAATACTTCCATTTATTACTAAAAATAAATGTTCAAACTTCTTTATGACTAAAAATAAAGATTAAATATATTATTGTTGTTTTATGACATTTTTGATGTATCAGATAATCTTTGATGGTTTATTTGAACATAGTATCTAAATCTACATTAGTTAGTAGTTCAACCTTATTTGGTGATAATGACCACATAGCATCATTTAATAAAATAATATTAATAGAATTTTGTATTAACTGAACCAATGAATCCACTTGGTTTAATATATGGATTATAATCTCCATACATAGGTGTTGCTTGAAGAGTTAGTTGTATATTTGCTGTAGAATATAAACCATCAAAGAAACATCCAGAACCATATCTTTCGAAAGGAATTGACATCATAAAATCAGTAGCATCACTTAGATATTTAATATGTTTAGATGAATCATTAGTATTTTCAGAATATTCATTAAATGTTAAACTATTAATTATAGATTGAGGAGCTGCAAATAATGTATCAAAATTTGTATTTGCTAATTGGAATTCACTAAATTCACTTGATAGTGTATCCATCTGTTGATCTGGTATAGTTCTGTTTGCTGTTATAACTTTGATATCACTAATATGTGGATTCTTAGATACAGTACATTGATTATTAGATCTTGGGAATAAGAAGAATAACATAGATGTATTTAGGTAGCTCATCATGTTTGAACAATTAATTCTAGAAACAGATTGATTTGGTGGGAAATCATATTCAGTAGTAATTTGAGCTGGAACATATAATGGTTGTCTACTATATTTATCATATATTTCTTTCAATACCGAATCCTTAACATTAAAACCATTAATAACACTTTGGAATAATATACAAGTACTTTCTTGAATTTGAACTGTTCCAGTAAACTGAGAATAACTATTTCCACTTGAGAAATAACAATAACCAAGAATAAGTGATTTATCACCAATTTGTGTAAATTCTTTAGACAACCTTTCATCCAATCAGAAGTTGGACATGTAATTTTATCAGATGCTAAATGATTTTCATTAAATTCATCACATTATATTGATGGATTAACCTGACAATAAACAAAATTTTGAGTAATTCTTTGTTTAATATCTAATTCAAATTCATTAAATATTGCATTTGGATATGAAGTAAATGATTGTAAAGGCAAGAAATTATCTAAAGGAATTATCAATTTCATTTCAGCATCAAATGTTGAATTTCTAAGTAAATCATCAACTTTAACATATACTCCACATACATTATTTTTATGTTCAAAAACATTTTTCCAAGCTGTATAAACACCAGCTCTAGATTCTTTTTCTTGTTGAGTTTTACACATTCCAGAAATAGTTGTTTCGTATATCATCTTGGTGTTTTCATAATATGTAGTTCCATTTTTCCAATAAATTTTCATACTGTCTAGCCATTGAGTAGAATCTTTTAAACCAATAAATAACATACAAGCATTAGATTCTTTTTCAACACCTGTAGTTGCAGTTCTTGCTTCATCTAGAACTAATTTAAGTCTTAATTTAATTGTTGCGCTTAAATAACTCTTATCAATATTAGTAATATGAAAAGATGGATCTGTTATCGCTATTTTAGAATGAGCATTACTATTAAATGGAACTTGTTGTTGATATGCATTCACAGTTATCATTCTTGCATCATGTACACCATCATTTGCAGTAATTATTTTTTGTTGTTCATCGAAATATTTTAGGATATCTCCTCTATTGGCATCTTCTAAAACTGAAGGAATTCTAATGTTAGACATTTGTTAAGAGTAAAAATATGAATTTTAATTATTATAAATGCAACAACCTGAATTTTATAAAACACTAAAAAATTTTGCAAATAAGATGTTAAATAAAGGTGGACATGTATTAAAGACATATGGAAATATTATGTCAAAAGTTGTTAATGTTGCTAAGCCGATAATAAATTCTGTACCAGTTATTGGTCCTATAGTTGGTAATGTTGCTGATAAAAAATTTCAAACATATAGTAAATTTGGTGAAAGAATGATTGATGTTAGTAAAGGATCAGATCCTCTTAAATCATTAAAGCAATTTGGTCATGACGATATAAAAAATATATGGTCGAAATTAAATTAAGATATTAAAGACGTAAGACGTAGTCGGGACTCTGTCCCAGTCATACCAAAGGTAAAAAATGTCGATAAATAAAATATTGATTTTATGTTTTTATATTTTAACAAATGGTAAAAAGTCCTCTATTTTGGCAGAAACTTAAAAAATTGAAAGATTTTGTTCCTAAAGCAGCATTGTGGATTAATGATAATATCGTTAAACCTCTTAAACATATAATGAAACCTATGATTGAAAATATCTCACCTGAATATGGAAAATATATTAACAAAGCAATTGATTATGGTTCAGAAATAGTTGATAAAACAGTTCCGTTATATAACAAATTTATAAAAAAACTGATTACAGACAACATGTCGGCGAACAGATTAAATACGGTATTCAAGATTATATGGATAATAATTCAAGTATATTTGGTCAACCTGTTAATAAATAATTATTAAAATTGTGATTACACACTTTATATTTTTACCAAAAATAAAATATAAATAAAGAATATATTGATATATTTTTAGTACGGAACGAAGTTCCTCAGACACATAGTGTTGTATTATAGTATTTAACCTTGATAAGACATTTGTAATTTAGTTAAATCTGGTGGGAACATTTTAGTTCTGTAATTTGATGGAGCTTGTATATAAGATATAACAAATTCTCTTATTTCAGTTAAATTATTTACTACTTGATTAATTAATCCTTGTAAATTATTTAAAGCAGTTACAAAGCCATTTTTAGCATTAATATTATCAGGATCTTCAACATCTGGTACAAATAATTTATATAAAACATTTGTTGGTATTTGTTTCATAATTTCAATTATACAGCTTGTTATATGATCGATATTGGTTTCAAATTTAGCATATTTATCAACACCTTTTCTGTATAATGTGTTATTTATAAATTCATTTACATCTACGCCCAATAATGAAGCCATTAATGTAGAATACATAAAAGATATACTTTGTTTAGTGTTTATCATATTTTTAGCTGCAATTTTTGCAACATTTGGAGTTTTATTTAACACATCTTTAATTGTGTTTTCGAACCATTTATAAACACTTGGTTTAATTTTTGGTATTTTATCTTCACCACCATAAAATTGAATTTTTGCTTGTTTAACAACGTTAGATTTGTATTTATTAAATGATGTACCATTTTTCCCAATACGTTCTTCTAATGGAACCGAATTATAATACGCATAATAACTATTTCGTTTATTTGGTATAAGTGAATAACCATTCAAATATCTAAGACGACCTTCTTCATCATATACACCAACATCTTGTATTTCATCATTATTTATATCACTATTAAAAGAATGCATTCTATTCTGCTTAGCAAATACTTCTGCTTGTTTTGGATCTAACATTTTAGGATTATATCTTATATCATATATAAGATTAGCTTGATTTGCTGGTAAATTTAAAATATATTTATTGTCAGGATTATTCATCATTGCTGACGAATCTGTTAGTACACCTGGTTCATCGCCATAAACTGGTTTGGGTGTTCCTTTAATATAAGGAGTTCGTTTATATTGAATTGCACCTTGTGGTTTTTCAATTTTAAATCTCTTTGATGGTTTACCTACCATATATTTATTTTTTCCAACTTGTTTAATTGGATTTTGAATAACTTGTTGAGCTTGTTCTTCTTCCATTTATTAAGTCTAAAAATATTAATTTCATAATATAGAAATGAATAAATTTATTTACAGATCTGAAAAATCTTCAGACTTTGATAAGTTGCACACATCAGAACGATCAAAAGAAAACGAAGATAATATAGATTCTAATAATGATACTTATGTAGACAATAAAGTTGAAACTAAATTGAATAATAGTAAAAAAATATATCTAAGATAAGTAATGATGTTAATTTCAGATATAACAGTTTTAATTTATGTATAGGGCCACAAGGTAGTTCTAAATCAACATCTGTTATGAAAGAATTAATGAAATTGAGTTTAATACCAAATGATTATCATCTCATCATATATGTTAATAATAATAGTTCAGATGATACTTTCACATCATTGGTAAATTATATTAATATTCCTGTTGTTAAAACCGATTACGAACATGTTGAACAACAATGTGAACAATTGTTTAAATTGAAAGATGATTACAATAAAATGGTAGATGAAGAAATACCTAAAGATGCTTCAATATTACAATATTTATATATCGACAACTTTGATAAACAACGATTGCACACATTCATTTTATTTGATGATGCATCTTTCATATTTGAAAAGAATTCAAAATCTAAATTCAGAAATTGGTTTTGTCAATGTAGACACTTAAATATAACAGTATTTGCATGTAATCAAATATTTAATGCAATTGATCCGAAATTAAAATCACAGCTCAGTACAGTATTCTTGTTTAAAGGATTTAGTAGAGAACATTTACAACTAATATATAGACAATGTTGTATAGACATGTCATTCATAGAATTCTTTACTTAATACATAAGATTACTAAAATATAAGAAAATTATTATTGACAATATAGATTGTTCATTGGTTATTAAGTAATTTCAATAAAGTATTTAATTTATTATCTAAACTTTTAATATAACTCATTATCAGATCCAATCTATCTTCTATGTTGAAATCATTATCAGAATTATTTTTATCATTATTTTCATTTTTATTTTTGTATAATGTTATTTGACCTTTAACACGATTTATATGATAACCAGGTATTTTGAATTTAATGTTCAATCCTCTAGTCGGAATTTTTTTGATATCTTCTTCGTATTTGTTAAAATATCTTTCAAAATCTTCTTTACTATCAAATTTTATCACAGTTTCATATAAATTCTTAAATTCTGGTATAGCTTCTTGTTTAGTCATTTGATAAAAATATAAATCAAAATATTAAAATTGAAAATAAGTATCAAATAAATTTGTTATATTTTGATGATCATGGTTAATAATAATAATTATTCTTCATAATTATCTAAATCATTGTAATCTACTTCTTTGTATTCATAATCTTCATTACTGTTTTCTTCTTCTTTCTTTGCTTTTTCTTCTTCTTTTCTTTCTTTGATTAATTGAAGATTGTGAGCAGTAATTTTCTCCATACTAGTATGTTCATTAATTTTGAAAGTTGTGTTTACTTCTTTTTTAACATCTGGTTTCACATAATTGGTAACATACTTCTTTAACATGGTGTTTGGATTAAGATTCTTATATAATTTGATATTAACACATGATTCTTTTGCAGAATTAAACTGCTCGGATGCTTTAGATGTAAGGTTCATATGTTCATAACAATATTTATAACATAATTCTCTGTCTTCTTTTACGAATCTATTGAAAATAGTGAATAACTTGAATAATGCAATTCCTTTATTAGTATGAGCATGAATTTCAGATTTAATATTAGTCAATATGTCTTTATCCTTTAATTTATCTGTTCCGTATTCAATATCAGTAATATTTCATTTCCTTCGTCGT
>NW_004191665.1:11701-14778 GCF_000330505.1 Entamoeba invadens IP1
ATTTCAATTCTTTTTTCAATCTATTATTAGCAATTTCTATCTTATCTCGTTTTGGGAATATGAAATTAGTATTATAAGTACCCCATGTTTGTGACATATTTTTTTGATCTTCTTTAGTATATGTTATTGGATCAGTATAAATATATAATGGAGTACATGTTTGACAATTGTCGTTATATACCTTATTTTTAATGAAAAGACTAGATAAAGCAGTTTTATGAAGAGTAAGTCTAACATATTTGTAAACAGATGATTGATGTTTTTAAAATATGATTTTGATTCGAGCTGGTCTTTTAAGTCACCTAATATATTAATATATGTTTGTTTTATATCAGATTCAGTATTTTTGTCGGTTTCAAGTACCAATTTAGTATATCTATCAATATTGTATTCTAATTCGGTTTGTTTACTAATACATTCATCAATGTTGGTTATTTTTTTATATTGTAATAAATAATTAGTTCCATCAATGGTTGATTCCTTTTCTAATACTTCTAAGTATGATTGTGGACAAATATGTTTATTACTATTTTTATTCACACCTTTAATTTTAAGAGAAATCGGTTTATCAATATGTTCATTATTATAAGTAGTATAACACTTAGAACCAAGGGCAATAATATTATCACCTTGTTTTTCAATAGATGCTCCTAATAGTTTTTTCTCATGTTTTATGCGTTCTTGGTCGGTTTCTAATTTTGGTTTACATGTTTCATCTGAACAATAGAAATTATATGGTAACCATGAGTAAACACGTTTATTATAGAATTCTTGGTTGATAATAATATATTTAAAAGCCTGTTCATTACATTTTTCATCCATATACTCCAAATGTTCCTCATCAGCTCCTGAAATTGCAAAATACATACTATCCGTATCACCTTCTACATAATGAAATCGTGTTTGATCAAGACACTTATTCATGAAGTTATAGATGAAATTGAGATACCAATATTTGGCATTATCGAGTGTAAATAAAGCGCATTGAACAGGTGTAATTATTTTATAAGAACTATTGTTTTCTGTTGTTAAATATCTTGATTCAGATATTTTTAATGTATCAATATGATATACAGATTTATTTGATTTAAACGCATTTTTCTTATCAACTATTTTAGTTTTATTGAAATTGTCAGTTCTCATACCATCTTGACCATATGATGAGGTAAGTTGAATTTTATTAAATAAGTCTCTTACTTTATCATGATTAAGAATAGCTTCTTGTCTAGTATTCATCTTATCATTAACAAATTTGGAGAATGAATCATGTTTAGTAAAATTAACAAATGATTTAATATCTTCTATTTCAAACCCAAATTCATCAATAAGGAACCATAAATAGTAACTACTGAAGATCATATATTTATCTTTTGATGAATTATAGGCTGTATTATATGTTTGCGTTAGTTTTATTTCAATAATTGGTTTATCTTGGTGATTTGTTGTCTTATAAAAATTGTTCATCATATAATCATACATTAGGGTTCCAATTACAGTTTCATCAAGACTAACATCAACATTACGAATAATTGGTAAAAAGTTAATACACTTATTTATCTTCTCATTTGGAATTCTACCTTTAACTTCTGCGATAAATAGTTCTTCTTTCTTGTTAATAATGTATCTAGCAAAATTTTGTTGTTTCTCAGTTAAATCAAACATTGACATCTTTACTGAACCTGGCATATACATTTTATTGTCAGTATATGGATTATTCTCGTTTTCAATACTTGAGAAACATGATGGATAAAGTGAATTAAAAACAACACAAACAAAGTGAGTAATAATATTTTTAGTATCATATATGTTTATTTTATTATTCAACAAATCATAATTCAATTTGGTAATAGTATTTTCACCTTTAATGTTTCTTCTGTGATGAAGAGTTGATAAACCACCGGTTATACCTTTTCTAACAAGAATAATAACTTTAGTGTCCTCAATGTTGTAAGTAAGATTATTAAATTGTGCATAATTACGTATTTGAATCATAAATTTAGCAACAACTTGGTCTCTATTACTAACATATTTATTACAATAATTACAAGCAAGTTCTACATTATTAATTGAATGACCAAGTTTGTTATCAATTCTATCTAATGTTGGTTTATTAGTTTTGGTAAATTTACAATTACAATATTTACACATGCCAACATTAATAATGTCCTCAAAGTGTTTGAAATAATCATTAGTAATGTTATTAGTTATATCTCGACCAGCTAATTTGTCTTGTAATTGGTATCTATAAACCATATTTTTGTAATCATATTCTGATAATTTTTAGACATTATTTGATTCTTTTTCTGTTTCTGGATATATTTTATATTCAGTATCAACATCAAAATCGTCATAACATTTAAGATATTTTGTACTAGCTGCTAAACTTGCTAATGAGATAGAATGAAGCATATCTTGGTCGTCTTGATGATATAAATCTATTAAATTATCAATAATTGGAAACATAATCGCAGTATCTTGGATATTATAGTATTTAGTATATTGATAAAAATTATCATATTTCGTATAGTCTTCTAAATATATATTATAATCGGATTCTGACAATTCAGTTTGTTTTAAAGAGTTAAAAAAGTCTTCTCTTTTGAATGGTTCTGTTCTTAATAATTGTTCTTTAATATTTTCTGTTTTAAGTTGTTGATATGGAAATACACCTTTTACTTTAATTTCATTCTTACCATATGATTTAGAAGCCTCATCTAAACTAATAGGAGAAACATAGTTCATCGCATCTTTAAATTGAATATTAATGCATGTATCAGGTTCTTCATCAGATCCTTCAGATTTGTACTTAATAGTCAACATCTTGCAAGAATTAGTGGAACCAAGTATATTAATATTATTTGCATCAATATGATCAAGATGATTAATAATAAATCTAGTATCGAATTTCTCACTATTCCAACCCAATATAGGTATATTTGATGACCGTGATTTCAATAACTTAAGAAGATCTTCATTTTCACTATATTCTGGTTTATTAAGATTAGCTAAGAAGTGCCGAATGTTAGCTTCTTGGATATCTTTACCTAAATCGCAAATATATTGAATAGCATCCTCAG
>NW_004191665.1:14878-17504 GCF_000330505.1 Entamoeba invadens IP1
ATTATTAGTTTTATTATCAATTGTGGTTTCAGTTGTTTCGAAATCATAGGTTATGTAATACCTAATTGGACTATATGTTAAACCATGTGCGCGGCAATAAGTATATAATTTATCTTTGAAAATTCTTGGACAATAAGGTGCAGCTTTATCAGATTTCATTTTTGAATCATAGGCGCCATTACATCTTGATTCATGAATATGTAATTTATATTAACCTTCTTTTGTATTAATGAATGACTTAATTCCACATACTTTACAGAATAAGTAACCAGTCAATTTATCAATATCTTTTACAAACATAACATGTTCATTTCCATCTTTGAATGTGTGCGATATAATATTCATTCTTTCTTTTACATTTTCTAATTCAAATTTATGTAAAAGAGTAAGTTGAGATGTTTTAACATCAAAACTGTACTTGTAAACAGAAATATTGAAGAACTTACAAAATGATTCAATTTCAGTTTCATATTGGAACATATTGAAAACAGTATTTTTTAAATCAGTGAATCCGTACATTTTGTTATAATATGTTTTAGCAAGTGCTAATAACTGTTTATAATTATAGGTCATATTTTTAATTTTATCATCAGTTTGAGCATAGTAATAACATAATGCTCTGAACATACATAAATTATCATATTTGGTATTAGCTATCATGATGTTGCAACGATATTATGTATATATTTCTAATTCTTTATTGGCTAAACCAGATTTACCAAAGTTGTATTTAATAATGACAATATCAGTTATACCTATGTAAACTTGTTTTGAACTCACTAAATTATTCTTAGCTTTGTCTGCTTTAGAAATAATAGACTGTTCAATGTTAGTTGTAAGGTTAACAATATCTTCATCATTTTTAATTATATTGTCTTTGGTAATACTTAGTTTGTTGTTTTCTATTTTCTTAATTTCATATTCATATGTTTTTTCATAATTGATTAATTTCATTTCTTCAGTTATGTAGTTGAAACCGATGTTGATTTTACATGGTTTATTTGCATTTTGTAATGATTGTTGAATAATATTTTTTAATTGATCAAGATTATTAACTTTGTATATTTCTCTTTCAACTACTGGAATATCAGATTTAACATGTTTGAAATTACTAGTATCAACTTCAGGTTCGTTAAAATGTACATATCTTTCATCAAAATGAGATTCCTCTCTATTGTTGATTAAGCATTCAGTAAATGATTCAATATCAGATGGTTCTCTAAATACAATACATTCATATTAATTATTTCTAAACAAGTCTGATTTTTGAAGTTTAATATGTTTGTTGAAAACTTTGTTAAGTTGTTCTTTAACATCATTGATCTTAGATTTAATGTTGACTTGCTGTTTAGTAAGTTCTGAATATCTGTTTTCAACGTTTTGTCTTTGAACATTGTTCTCATTATAAATTCTAGCAAAAAGCTTTTTTAAGTTTATTTAAATTATATTGATTTGTTTTGAAATAAGTCTTACCTTTTCTTTCAAATGTATCAAGAACACGTTTAGCAATATTTAATTTATCTTCAGTATAAAACATAGCTTTAATAACATCTTGAACAGTTTTGATTGATTCAATGTCAATATCACGTTCTGGATGAATGAAGTAATAAATGTCTAACAAATTTTTGAAATCTTGTTTGGTAACTCTTGACATCTTTTATAAAAGTAAAAAAATAAAAAATGAAAAAAATATTTGTGAAAATATGAAAATTAAAAATACTAAAAATAAAATAGTAATTATCATAAGTCATTAAAACAGGGTCAATAACATCATCATTCACAAATTAATGATATTAAAATATTCTTGGTGATTATGATGTTGAATTCTTTTTTAATATCAGATTTTAATATTTTAATTATATCTGGGTAAGATATGTTTTCATTTTTATGTTCTTCAATGTATTTCTTAATATAATTTGAAACTCGTTCATGATCCTTATCTTGAACATATTTGTGACTTTTTGATGTTTTCTTATTCATGGTAAATCTTGTAATAATTTTTGGATTACCATGTTTGTCTATAATTTCATATTTGTATTCATAACATGACAAATTGTCTTTTGTGAATTTACTTTTTGAAATGAGTTTACGATCTGTGTTCATTTTATAGAAAGAAAAAATATAAAATCAATTTTGAAAATAAACAAAAAATAAAAATTGATTAATAAACGAAATTATAGTTTACTCAGTGTTTTCATCAAATTCACATTTTATAATTTTGAATCCATTCCACGTAAAACTGGATTTGGTGTTAATATAAAATTCTTTACTTGATGAGAAAAACATTGTGACATTGTAATCAGTTTGTATTTCACCACCTATTTGTTTAAAGTTGTCGGCATTATAGTATTTTTTCAGATATTGTTTAATGGCTGTATTTGGTCTTACGTATCTGATTTTAGATTTGTTCATTTCAGAGGTACATAAAATAGGTTGGTTATATAAATCGTAACATATTCCTCGTACAAAATAAAAACTATTTTCTTGTAACTTTTCAATAAGACCTTTTGGACATCTGGTAGGTCTTGTGTTGAAGACTGCTTTAACTTCTGTATTCATTTTATAGAAAGAAAAAATAAAAAAACAATTTAAAAAAATAATAAAAAACATCTCAACTTCCAATCGC
>NW_004191665.1:17604-20982 GCF_000330505.1 Entamoeba invadens IP1
AATTTTTTATTATTGTTGTCTTAATACAATAACACATAATAATAATAATAAACAACGGGTTTTTATCGTAATATTTTGATGTTATTTGGTTCTCTAAGTATTTTTAGTTTGAGTTTAATCCATTTTTTTATTACAACAACAATATTTTTGTTATGTTGTTATTTTATTATGGTTTGAACCAATCTTATTGGTTATATCAAACCTACAATCTTGCACACTTTTTAAGTGTTTTTTATTTTGTTTTTCGAATAACTTGAATAACTGATAATATTATTTAATCAAGTTTTATTAACATTTTTATTTGTTTATAAAAACAGTTTATTTTTTATTATTTTATTACTAATATTAATTTGTTAAATTATATATTTTATTGATTGAAGAACGAATCTTTAACAAAAACCAATTAATTTGAGTTTATGAATGATGAAATGTTTTATAAATAATTCAAATGTTTGAAATTGAGTTGAACTATTTGATCAAATATGTCTAAAATCATTCTAAATTGTTCATGAAAAATCGCCATTATTTTCATTTTTTGGAAAAGTGAAATTATATTTTGAAATTTTTTTCTGAAAAAAAAAGAAAAAAATAAAAATTTTTCAGTCCTCGAAGGGTTAAATTGAACAAATATACCCATAAAAAATTTAATATGAATAATAACAAATTTTTCTGAATATATGCATGCAAGTCTTTTATTAAATTTGTGTTTTATATGATTCATATAAATAGGAAAATGTTCACAATTACACATTATTTTTTTTATAATTACTTTATATAAAATGAAACTAACGAAATACCATTCTATGATGTAATTACTTTTATAAATTGTATAAATTCAAATCTGTATATTATTTGAGCAAACTATTAAATGATTTTTTTTACTAATATGTTCTTTTCTTCATAAATATTTGGATGAAATTTCAATTTTCCCAAGTTTTTTCCTTCAACTTTTCTTTTTATTTATTCATTTTATCTCATTTTGTCAATGTTTTTTGTGAAAAAGGTATTGCCGAGTAATCCAGTGCATGTTTGTCGCTTAGTGCAAGTTTGTCGCAGGTCTTTAATTGTTCAAATTTAAAATTTCAAAATTATAATTAATAGTAATTGTTATTACTAAATCAATTTAAAAATGGTAATAATAATTATTTTTTTTTAAAAAAATAATGATAATTAAAAAATAATTAAATTTTTAGATTTAAATTTATAATTTTTGATTACATTTTAATTCAATTCAATTTTTATTTTTTTTATATAATAAAAGGAATAACTTATAAATTAAATAATAAAATAAGATTGTTAAGGCGACCTTCGAGATTGTCCCGACCCAAGTAATCCTAAGATCTTTTGGGTTGAATTAATTATTTTTTTTGTAAATCGGCATTTTACTTTCCTCTTTACCAAATAACAAAAAATATTTTTTAAAATTTCACAATTTTTTTTCTGAATTTACACATTGTTAAATTAATTAAATAAAATCATCATTAACCTTAACAGATCGTTTTATCAATTTTCATAACGAAGTTATCTACGAAATCAAACGTTCAAATAAACAAAAAATCAAAAATACAACAGTGTTGATACAATAATAATTCTCAAATTAAATTTCCACTTAAATTATAGTTGTTTATAACATTGAAATTATTGTTTGTAAATAATAACTTTTGTGCAATGACTATGATATACATTAAAACAAAAATAAACAATTATCATCAAGTTCGTTGTGTAACTACGTCGATGTACACAATTTTCGTGAAACAACTTTTGTTGATAATAACACGTAAGAGAGTTGTTATATACGATTATTCTTTTATAACTATCGTTTTCTTGTTATTCATGTAAAAAGACATAATTAAACATATATACCTTAGTAACACCACAACATTTATTATTATATATAATAGAAACATGTATTGATTATTAATTTCAATAATTTAATAACAACAGATGATATATCAGGGTTCACTGTTAATCACTACATTTTCATTTTTATAAAATGTCAAAAATAAAACATGATAAATTTTTAGTGTGAAAACGTGAATATCAAACCTGGATTTAAAATCGTTACACTGAAATTACTGGAATAGCACAGTTTAGAACATTTTTGCTTATAACTTGCTTCTCTCTCACATATATACATAAGATATAAAAAATAAATATTTTATCATCAAAGAGTAAAAGCAGACGATACAAAAATTATAAAATTGATTTCAGTTCTTTGTTGTGGTACATTGAATTAGTTGTTTAAACAAAAATGAATACACTTTCATAATTATTTTAAAATTCAATTCCATACATATTTATCTATAATAACAGTTATTTCTCTAGATCATACATAAAAGTGCATTAAAACATAAATATTTGTCTTTTTGGATTTAAAATACGATGCACATATAATCTAAGTAATACACAAACATTTAATAACAATTCAATTGCTTTCAAAATGAATATTAATAAAATAGAAAAATATTTTTAATTAAATTTATAAAATATATTTAATCGTATCTAAGAGACAACACCAATGTAATAAATAAATACAAATCCTTCATTATCATCATTTATAATTCGTTCATATGTATATCTGATTATTTTCAAGAAAAAACTTCATGTGGATGTCAGTTATTTCAACCAGTAAATATAAAATTTATGTTTATAAAGTGTACAAAAGGGTGTAAATCATAAGTTGTTAATAATAACCATTCACATTTTTTTTCATACAATAACAATTTTGTATTTGTTTGGTTTGAAATTAAAAGTTTACACACTCCAAAAGTTTACATGTTTAATAATTTAATTCTTTTTTACAATGAACATGTAAAATATATAAATGTTTCATTTCATATTAATTATCATAATAAATTCATTAATAAGCAACTGAAAAACATGTTATTATTTTACAATTCAATAACAGTTGTGATGTCATTTTTTAATTGTGTTATGTATGTGTGTGGTCAGGCATAATAAATTAAAAGGATAATATATATTAAATAACGTTATTTATATGTTATTGCCAACAATGAGTTGTTGGAAAATAATAGTTATAATGTAGTTACACGACGAAAATGGTCACACATTTGTTTAGAATATAAAAGATATATTCAATTATCAAAAATATGTCGATTACAATTATTATCTATGGTTTATGTTTACATTAAAATTACATTTTAACATGATTGTTAATTATTTATTTATCATTCAATGTCTTGTCACATTGGTAACTCTGTGTGTGATTATCAAAAAATTCATTTTTAATATGAAATACAATTGTTTAAATATGAATATTTTAAAAGAAATACAATTAATTTTTGTTTACCAAATAATTTTTTTGTAATCACTTTATTTAATGTAAAAAATAATTAATTATTTTTTTATATTTATAAT
>NW_004191665.1:21082-40573 GCF_000330505.1 Entamoeba invadens IP1
TTTATATTTGTTTATGTTTATGTATACAATTTGTGTTGTTATAATAATTTCGAAGTTGAAACATTTATTCGATCTTAATAATTCGAGTTGATAATTCTGTGTGTTTTTATATTATTATTATGTTAAAACATATTGATTATAATGGTAATTTAAGTTTATTCAATTGGAGTTATTAATTTCAATATTCCCAACAAAAATTAACGACTAGCTGAGCAGAAATCAAATTTCAAATAATAATGTCCAAAAGGTGGACTATTTATTCAAATTTTCGATGTTTTAATTTATTCGTTTTTGTTATTATGTTTGATGTATTGTTTCGTATTATATGTTATAAATTGTTAAAAACTATGAAATAAAAACCAATATATAGTTTGAGTTGTTTGGAATGTTCGTTTTTACGAATTTACCCTTGTTTTAATTGATAGCCATATTATATAACATTTTTACAAAGTTGATTATTTTTTTATGTTTTATAAGCAACAATAACATTATTTGCCCAATAACAATTCGCAGTAATATTTCACGCCGCAGTGATTTTTCACGGTACTCTATTTGTTTTGTTTGAAATTATATGTTTACACACTCAAAAAGTTTACACATTTAATAATTTTATCCGTTTTTACAATGAACATGTAAAGTATAAAAGTGAATCATTTTATTTTAATTATCAAAATACAATCATTAAAAGTAACTGTATAATCATGTTATTATTTCACTATTCAAAAACAGTTGTGATGTCATTTTCATAATGTGCTATTTATGTGTGTAATCAGACATAATAAATAAAAAAGATAATATATATTCAATACAGTTATTTACATGTTATTATCAACAGTGAGTTATTGGAAAATAATCGTTTTTAATGTGGTTACACAATTAAAATTGTCACACCCGTTCTAAATATAAAAGATATATTCATAAATCAGAAATATGTTTAAAACAATTATTATCTTTGGTTTATGTTTACATCAACAAATACATTTGAACATGATTTTTAATTATTTATTTATCATTCCATGTCTTGTCATATCCCTAAATGAATGTGTGATTATCAAAAAACTACATTTTTAAATTAAAATACAATTGTTTAAATCTAAATATTTTAAAAGAAATTCAATTATTTTTTTTATTTACCAAATAATTTTTTTGTAATCACTTTTTTAACTTAAAAAATAATTAATTAATTATTTTTTTATATTTATAATTATCTGACACACATTTCAAACCTTTTTTACAAGTTCTTAATTATTTTACGTATGTTTTTGACTTTAAATAAATATTGTCAGCCCAATCATTTTGATGGATCTTCAAGGTCGCCTTTATTTATAAATTATGATTATAATTATTATTATAAATAACAAAACATTTTATTACTGCGACTAAACTCATCTAACCATAAAAAACGTTTGGCCATTTTTCATTAAATTTTTTACGATGACAATAATCTTCTTTTTTGCTAAATTTTGATTTTTCAATTTTTTGAAACAATAATTTAACACGTTGTAATTTATTTGGTGTTTTTCCCAGAATTTTTTCCATTCAAACACAACATACTATTTCGCCGAACTACCAAAACAATTTTTTAAATAAGATTTTTACTGAATAATCTCCAAAATTCAAAACGATAATAACTGATCGAGTTTTTGATGAAAAAGATGCTATTGATCATAAAAAACAAAAGTTCAAAGAATAACAGTTTGTGTTGTTTTTTAGTAATTTTTTAGTCGATATCGAATTGAGTAATATGTTTAGCGTTGAGTATTATAATGAAGATACTTAATTTTTGCTACGGTTGTTAAGGTTAATTATGTTAGAAAAAAAATATAAACAGACAATATATTCTCTTCAATTTTAAGTTTGTATATTTACAATAAAAACACTCTATAAATTAGTGTGAATCAAGTTGATGAAATATCACTTCGAGTGGCGATAAAAACGCTTATTACAAAAGTTTTTCGTCTTAGAAAATGACCACAAATTAAAAACACTTAGAGATTTACAAAATAACAATAATTCAAATATCTTAGTGATTTTTGTTATCATTTGAATATAAATTTTTCTAAAATCATAAGGATAAAAATCCACAAAGGAGCTCAAACAGGTTTTTCCTTTTTTTATTTTTTTTACACGTGGTAAAAAAATAAAACATCAACTTTTTTTATTTTTTTTTCATATAAAACAAAAAAAAGAAGCTCCAACTTGTTAAACTTAATATTTTATTAGTTGAAATAATTTTAAAAGTTTTTTAATATAAAAAGTGTACAAAAATTCAAGGTTCGAGTACAATTTTTGTGGGTTTTTTAATTTGATTGGTCCATTACCCACAAATAGATGCTTTTTACTGTATTTGATACAGATAGAGTATTTAAGGGGTGACAGGAACTTATTGGGTACCAGAATATTTTTAAATTTGTTTTTATAAATAAAAATGTATTAATTATATAATATTTTTATATAATTAATTTTAATACATTTTCTTTTTATAATTATAAAAAGCAATAAAAACTATATATAAAAAACAATGCAATTTTTTAAAACAAATAAAAATAAAAAATGGAATAGGACATGATGGGACAACAAAATCTTTTTTCAGACGTTCATACAGTCATGCCTTTGAAATTGGTTGAAATAATGTTTCCAAACTTCATTGATATATATCCACAACTAATCGAGAAAAAAGTTAAAAAACTAAATGAATTAATTATTGGACTATCAAGTTATCTAGATATGGAAATCAATGTAAATAATGCAACACTGGTTTTAGAAGAAAACAAAACAATGAAAGTCGGAATTAAGGATGTAAAAAAAATGCCAAAAACATTCTCAAGTTGTTTGAGTATTATAATGAATTTTTCAAATTGAAAACTCGAAGAGTCCAAATTGGAACATTATTTAATTTATATGGTGATTTACAAATCGTAACTTTGAGAGCAGTGGGTGTGTTATTCAGAGTACACCATTTTATTGTTAACAAAGAACGATTAGCATTCAACGATAATATTACCAATGGAAGAAAAAGAATCGGAAGACCCACATATTTTGATAAGAGAACAGAATTTAAAACGAAGTCATTTATTGATTTTTGTGCGAAAGAAAAAATAACATTGACTATTACTGCTTTTGTTAAATTAGTGGAAAAAATAAATAGAAATTCATTTAACACTGCAACAATAAGAAAACGGGTTCTAAAAACTTTCAATCTAAAAAGTATTATAGGAAAACCCGAGGATATGGGAAGTTTATTAATTGATCCATCTCAGATAGTTGACAATTATTTGGAACTTTCTCGTAATAATGGCATCGATATGAGACTAGTATTTAATATTGACGAAATTGGGTTTCAGGATTTTTGTGATAAAAATGTAAAAGTTTTTGTACCACAAAATGTATTATTACAAAACATAAAAATTGGCGTAGGGAGAAGCGGGAAAAGAACAACTGTAATATGTATGATATGTCTTGATGGGGAGGTTGTATGTCCATGCGTTGTTGTCGCAAACAAAATAATTGATATCGAGTTATTAAGAAAACATTCTAATACATCATTTTATTATAGTGGTACTGGTTTTGCAACAAAAGAAATATTTAATAGCTGGATAAACAATGTAGTTGTACCATACATTCAAGTAAAGCGCATTGCCAGTAAACTGCCATCTGATTCACTCGTGTTGATAACCATTGACGGATTTAGTGGACATGATTTCATTTCGTTAAAAGAAAAACTTCAAGAGTATTACATTATACTCCACAAGTACACTTTTCATTGTTCGCATTTAGTTCAACCATTGAATTTTTCATTTTTTGGGTCTCGGAAGAAGAAAAATATTTTAAGTACTCCATTTTCAGAATTTCTATTTGTACAAAACAACTTTTAACAACTTCTCGCACGGAGTTCAAAATTCCAAGTGCTTTTTGTGTTTCTTCTGTAAGATATGAACAAGAAGAAATTGATTTACATGGAGCACTAAAAGAATTGGTATTGTCACTAACATCAACAAGTAATATAGCACACGACGCTATAAAACAACGCGAACGGATGCATAATGGTGAACGCCTAAAAAATATGGTCGACAAGATGTCAAATTCAATAGAATCAACAACAACACATGACGCAGTAATCGCATCATTTGAAAGAGCTGGAATGGTGGAAAAGTTTGTTGGCGGCTCATTCAAATACTTTGTTAATATTCAGTCTGCGAAGAGACTAACAGAAGAATTCAAAACATATTTTGAAACCAATGTTTTTGTAAACAAGAAACTAATGGAAATTTTGACTGCTCCACAAAACGAAGTTAGTTGTATTTCTCTCAGTGTATTAGATGAAACGCGTTGTAAATATGATGTATCAACATTGTTGGGACACATCAAGACTTTGTCAGATGTTGTTAAAAATAGTATATCTTGGCCCAACGAATTTGATGTAAAAGAGATTTTTCAACCAATACCGCAAATGTCTGGACAACTCCAAATTGGTCCATTTGTCGCAATAAATATGGAACAATTTGAGCTTGAAGAAGTGGATTGGGAAATACTAGAAAACTACAGTAAAGATGTTGATTAATTTAAATAAAAGTACATAGTTGGGTTGATTTCTAATTATTCATTACAAATTAATTTTTAGTTCAAACACTTCGAATAGACAATAATTGATAATATTATCTTGTTTTGACTGCTATTTATGATTTTTGGCACTCATTTTTTGGAAAATAAATAAATTGGCCTTTTAAACCCGTCATTTTCCACTTTATAAGTTTAATTATTTAAAAAACATTTTTTCAATTCTATTTTTATTGTTGGCACCCATTTAATACTCTATCTGTAATATTGTTTTTACAATTTAAAAAACATGTTTAACACGTTCACATTCCATTTATTTTTTGTTTTATGAACAGTCTTTTATTGTAAAAAATTCTAGTTTTGCAACTTGTATTTAAAAAACAAACAGAAATAAACCATTCGCATTCCCAACAACCTTTTCTCGCAACGATCTTAGTAATATAACAATAAGACATTATAATAAAAACAACTAAGATTTTTGAATTATTTTTTTTCGATTTTTTGTAATACAAAAGAACTTTGTGAATCAACACAAAACACTTAACTCGCGGTTTTGTGTCGTTTATATGCACCTTTCCGCGACACAAATCACAAAGAATTATAGAATGTGTTCCGCAACAACGCCTTTTGCATGAATAACACCTCTTTTTTTTGTCCTTTTGGACAATGACATTTTCTTAAGCATACAGACCGAACAGGTTTTGGCAACTTCATATTTGTTATCCTCTTCTTCCATTGGAACTGAAAAATTAAAACCGATCGATTTATAAAATACCAAATATCCAATAATGTATTTATCATTTTAAAATTTTATTTTCAATATTTTTTTACAAAGTTCTTTGTCCAAATTTCTTAAAAATGTGTCATGTTTTGTTGTTTAGTCATAATATTTTGTTACCAAAAAACAATTCGTCAAATCTATTTCGAGAATGTTTTTGAAAAATGCCAAAGTACATCTACTTCCCCGAAAAGGTAGTTCATATGAAGATGCCATAAAATTAAAAACATCAACTGGATATTTGAGCTTGTTATAAAGGATATTTATGTTTTTATCAACTCCATATAAAAAAGGACTGGGTTCGAAAGTTGTGATAATTGGTACAGTTTTTGTTTTTTATGGGAAAAAGTATTCAAAATAACATTTCCTTTTTCCAAAAAACGATTAAATAAAGGATTGTCTATTTTTGTAATTTCATATCTAATTTCAACTCTTCGATTTTCTTTTTTTTTCTATTTCTTTTCCTAATTCCTTTTGATTTTTTTATATTTTTCTTTTTTTCGATTATTTCCTCTTCCAATAGGTTTATGTTTTACCCATTTGGTGGTTGTTTGTTTTCTTATTGTCCTGATAATTTGAATGGAGTTGTTTTCCCATTATTCAAGGTGATCAAAATACAGAAATCTTGAATCCATTTGCACTCTGAACTTTTGGGTTTTTGGAAAAATTGACAAAAGTCTATCTGCCAAATTCCTTCCGTTATAACCGTTTTACCCAACACGCACCTTATAAAACTGAAAAAAATAACACAAAGGACAGTTTTGGTATCAATCATTAAAAGAAATTCAAAATATCTTTTAAATGGTTTCATTGGGTTATAAATTTTGTCTTTGGCTCTTCCCAAAAATTTTACCATTCTTTCATCTATACAAAGCAAAGACCCAGGAACACAAAAATTTTGAATATTTTTTTCGTAATTTTTTACCTCGTGAATACCAACAGCATGTTCTCCCTTTTCCAAAAGTTCTTTTATTTTTGTTTTATCATCACAACGAAAATAAGAATATTGTTGTTTGAATATTGTAATTCCCATTGTGTATTGGACAAAATTTGGCCCAAACTCTGTATTAAAAACTTCTTTTATTGGTAAAGACCAACGAATGCTACCTAAATAAATCCATAAACCCAAAAACAAGAAATTATATCTGTTGATGGTTCTTCAAATTTTTTCTTTCTGTTTTTAAACTCAGAAGCTTTTTGTATTATTCCATTTTTCATGATTTTTATAATTTCCGGCGAAATGAAATAATAAAATAATTGTAAAGGGTTGTGCAATATAGAATCATTAATAAGAAATCGTGGATTGTCATCTTTATGTTTGATAGATGGAATATTTATCGAATAGTCGTTTGTTGGTATTTAAACCCACGTGTTAGTGTTTGTGTTATTATTTTAAAATATAAAAGTAATATTTGTGGTAAATAGTTGTGAATCTTTACTATCTGTGAATTTGAACATTATCACAATCAATAGAATCTTCTTGGTTGTTTTCGAAATCTTTTGGGACTTCTTCTTCCATTTATGATATTAAGATCGTTTTTGAGTTTATAAAACATAAATAAAACTATATTAAAATGTTTTAATGAAATCATTTTTTTTAATTAGGCAAAATCATTTTGTTGGTAAATAATGTAAATGACGTGTTTTAAAATGTCTTTGGAAACAGAAACGTGTTACAGTTGAAACATACAAATTAACACAGATAATTATTCTATGTTTTCATGTGTAGTTACTCAATAATAATTATTATTTGTTTGGTACTATCATTTTAATTTTAATTAATAATAATTACCAATTACTAGTATTATTTAATAATAATGAATAAAATTTACATTTATTTTTATAAAGTATATGATGACCGATGTTTTTTTTGTGGTTTTTATGCTTTATGTTAAAGAAGAAGATTTTAATATTATTATAATGTTTTTGTTTTATAATTCTAAAAAATTGGTTTGTTGTTACATGCGTGTTATAAAATGAAATGGTTTCACAATACTATAATTATAATTAAATTTAAAATCTAAAATTTGAATTTCATTTTATAAAACACCTTGTTCTATTATCATATTTTTATTAAAGCATAAATAATAAAATTATTTTTTATGTTTGTTTTCTTAAATTGTTATTTTATATTGTTGTTATTATCAAAAAAAGTTATTTCAATAATTATAAGATATAACATTGTATTTGTTATTATTTTGTATATATGTTAATTCATATTTAAGTATTGTTGTAATTATCAAACTTAAGCCAAAATGGTTATTTTTAATGTTTTTGATGTTTTTAGGGACTTACCTTTTACACCCACACCCCGCTATAAATACATATTTTTTATATAAAAATAAAACATTTTTTGTATTTTTTGTTTTTTGAGTCTTGAAAAAATAGGGTTTTTCTTTTTCTCATTTACATCTAATAAAATAAAACAAATAAAAAGTTTTATATAAAACGTCATTTTTATTTTTTTTGTTTTTTTTTGTCGCATGTTTTGGCGCAAAGTGAACGTTTTGATTTATATTTAACTTTAAAACACCAAATTATATAATAATTAAATAAACCACACTTTTAATATTAACAAATCTTAAACTCTTAATTACTAAATGGAAGAACACTCAACCAAAATCCAAGTACTTTTTACCTTCGATGTAAAAACCAAAGAAGGCAATCCTTATTTGGTTAAGGAAGGGATTGAAACCCCAGACAACATCATCGATTCAATAGCCAATGCGTTTATTTCCTACAACTTCAAAACCCAATCAAAAACAATGGCAGAGGCTTCAGCTATCTCTGTTGCTAACCAGACATTTTCTCTTTTTGTTACTAAAAACAGCGATTCACAAAAACTCAAACAGACATTCCGTTGTGTTTACCAGAAATGTTATTGTACCATTTGTTTGAATTTGAATGAAAATAAAACAATGGTTAAACATATTGTTATAACAAATAATCACTCCCACAACTTTACGACGGATATTCCATTACACATGAGAATTATTTTTTTCACAGGAACAAATAAATGAGATGAAAAAACTTGCTATGATACATTATTCCCCATCACAAATTGTCACTACAATGAATCTTGCAGTCAAGCCATCAGTAGTTCGACGTCTTATTTCATCTTCATTCAATAAATATTCACCAGATCAAACACAACAACTATTTTTGTACGCCGAAAAAACAACGCAATTTTCAACTCACTTCACAAAAAACAGTTCAGGACAATTTGTTTCTTTTTTTGCTTTCAACGTTAATCAAATTTCAACTGATTATTCAAATAGAATGTTTATAGATGATACAGCTTTAACTAATGTATTTAATTTGCCTTTGATAGTAGCAGTGTCTTTAGACGAAAAAAATAAAACACATATTATTTTTATGGTATATTAAGAGATAGAACAACTGATTCGTTTTTAAACTTGTTCAAATTCGTTTCCAAATTTAGAATATTTAATTTGGCTGTGTGTGATAGGTGCATGTCACAGATTTCCGCACTTTCTTCCGTCTTTTCTGGAATCAAATTCGTTTTTTGTCACAGGCATATTGCAAGAGATCTTATTGTTGCCTTTGGTGAAAAGTCAAAGATTGTTCATATGTGGTATCAAATGATTGATAAAACGGTATCCGAAACAGACTTTGTCAAAACGTTAATGACGATGAGTGGCTCGGATCTCAGTACTGATCAAAATGAAAGAATTGAAGGAAGTGATAACATTATATTAAATGATAGACAAATACTATTTGAAATAATTAATGAATTAAAAATAGCTAATAAAAACGAAAAAAAGGAAGACCGTACTAAAAATAAAATTCGATTAATCCAAGGTTTACTTAATGTGATGGACTGCTGGAGACCAAGCGTCACAGAGCGTATTTCAAACAGAACAACTTCAAATGCGATAGAAGGATACTTTGGAGTCTTTAAACTTAAGTTTGGGGGAAAAGAAGTGACTCTTTTGGAATTGGCGCAACTACTTGAAGCAGATAGCATACGTTTTGATTCACAGTTCAATTTTGATTACAATGCGGCTCGGTTGGTGATAGATGAGAATATACTGTACGTTTTACCGAAGGATATTATACACAAAGTCATGACAGAGTATAGATACGCAATAAGTGGTATGGGAATGTTTGTTGATAGCACTATTTTATCTTCATGCAAATGTGACCAATTCATAGAAAATAAATACCCGTGTATTCACTTGGTTACACTGTACTCTATTAAATGGTGTTTCCCACTTCCAGCCACCCTCTTCAATGAAAAACTCTTTGAAACAACAAAATGTGTCCATTCAACTGAAACTATCTCAGTTGATGAAACAGTCAAGCCACCAAAAAGTCGACGTGATCTACACTTTGCTCTTGAAGTAATAGAAAACGTTTTAAAGGATGACAAGACTTTATTAGTGAGATGTTATGAATTTGTCAACAACGTTTTGAAAGGAAAAAACGAGAAAACTGAACACATTGAAGAATTTGTTGTCGAAGAAACAGGGAATAGACTCCGACCCAGTTTAGTGGTCACTAAATCTACAAGTGGTAGGAAGACGATTTTTATAACAGAAAACGAAGAAAGTAGTAACACTATCGTAAAAAGAAAGTCGCTAGTTAGCACCCAAAAATTTGTTGACAATCTGACTGAACCATCGCGACAATTTCAAAAAGGACCAAGACCCAGAATAATGGTCGAAATGGTGACGCATCCAGGAAGAGTAGTTCCACCGAAACCACCTGTTTTTGGTCAGGGTTTGAATAAAGTTGAACCAAACGCTTCGGTCAAAAGAGTGTACCACTGTAAAAAGTGCGGTCAAAGTGGTCATAATTCGAGAAACTGTTTTTTGAATTAGAAATTACTTTTTTTATTTATTTAATAATAATTTATTTATTAATTGTTTGTTTGTTATAAATAAGAATGTTAAAAAAATGTCAATGAGCATTGATTAGAGAGTTTGTGAGCTGTATCTACATGGTTTCAATTTAAAGCGTCTTGAAAACTTATAAAAACAACTAGTCTGGTGTGATGATTGATTTTTTGCAACGGATACAACACGTATTTAGAAGACATTTCGCAGTGAAACTTGAAGTGTCACAATAAAAGTACAACATTTTGTAAAACCCGACACTTAAAGAGGCGTATCACTTGTGATATGCCTCTCTACAAGTATTAGCTAGTTAATCAATACACAGACTGAGTTTTACAAGACACTTGTTGAGAAGGCGCACAAATTCTTTCCAGGGAAGATCCAGATCATGCCGAAGTGCACACTATGCGGATTTAACTGGTTCAATGAGTACTACACTCCCGGTGTATCTCGCATTTCAACAAACATCCATGACAACAACGACTCATCACTGTTGTATACGATGCGTGGCAACTTTGTTGGTGTTGTCTCGGACTCGACACGAGTGCTTGACGTGTTCGAGTTTTGAAAACCCACAGTCGTAATACACAATTGTCCCTGTTCTGTGAATGTTACAGAACCTTTCCACACAAGTTCTGGAACAGCGTCTATGTTCATAGGTTCACCATTTGTGAATGCCTTTCTGATAATCGGAGTGATGCATTGATCCTTTGCCGATTGTACAAATGTGGTGTTCACTTCAAACCTGTTTACGTTCAAAACAGCCTGATTGTCTGATGCATCAAATACAATTTCACCACCCATGTATTGTAAGAGTGAAGTACCGAATGATTCAAATGCATAAATGTGTGATTTTTACAAGCAAAAGTGATCCAAAAGATGCATATTGTTCCACTTCTAAGATGCCCTTCTCAACTATTTCAATGTACATTTGTGTTGCTTCAAATGTACTCAAAGAAACGTCTCTTGTTATTTTGACATAGGATATTACATTATCAATATTGAGGTCTTCCTCCAAAATGATGTTCTTTCCAAGTAAATTGATTTGATTTGTATCAACATAATTATTGACAACAATTTTACACTTTTTACTATCTGCATCATCACCAATACACATCACTTTAACTCCACTCATGTGTATGTTCAATGTATAAATGCCTTATTTCATTATTTAAAATTGTCACACCGTCCTGTTTTACATTAACAATATCATATTCCTTTGTTATCTCTGCATTGTTTTCATATATGACCACACTATTCACAGCGGTTGAAATTTCAATGTTATATCTCTGTTTATACTCTGTACTGATGTCTTTTCTATGGCAATTTTCCGTGTCAGTAACTGTGCAAAGTACATCATTGGGCATTGAAAACAGATGTCGATGTTGATTTGTTAATCAATGTTTTGAAATTAGATACAAGTAAAGTATCTGTAGGAAGAGATGCACCACTCATTGGCAGTAACGTGTTAATGGGTGGAATGTGTGTAGTTGTGGTTTTTACTGGAAATTTGATATTAAGACCTTCCAAGTTGAATTTATTCACATTGATGATTGAATTTGTTGATGATAACTGTTCAAATATTAAATCAGTGACAGTGATAAAAAGGGTATTTCCAATCAATGCTTTATCATTTCCAAATACTTTGAAAACACTCAGTTGTGATTTTATTGGTGTCAATTCCGAGTAAGTCAATGTAACACCTTGTTTGATAGTGACTTCTGGAAAACTTTTTCAGTCAAATTGTTTGATGAGTGTATGGGCGTTCCGTGTATTTTGACATTTTCCGTTTTAATAAAATTTAACTTTAGAATTGAGTATAGACTTTCAAACTAATAAATAAGTATGTCAGAATTTGTCTCTGAAGTTTGAAGATCAGCTATATGTAAGGTATCAACGTGATTTCAATTTGTGGTGTTTTAAACACTACTAAGAACAGCTATTCTAGTGCAATGATTGATTTTTGCATCAAATACAACACATATTTAAATATCATTTCGCAGATAAACCGGAAATGTCACTTTAAAAATTTAACATATTGTTGAACTCAACGTTGAAAATATTATATCATAAGTGATGTGCCTTTTTACAATTGAGTGACTTGTCTTTGTTGAAGGAGCCATCACCGAAACATTTCACAACAACACCATTTGTGCGCCTCGAGCACTCTAAGTCATCAACATATAGAAAAGGGGGTCAGACGAGCAGTATTTACAAAAATACATTTACATGACTTATGTGTTTACCAACAAATACAACCACAATAAGGTATTTTATGTATCCCAAACCGAACGAACACTCAAAGAAGATACAAAAATGTTGCCACCAACACAATTTGCATTTTCATATACAACATACACGCTAAAATATTGTACTTCACAACACTTGATTACTAAATATATTATGTCGTGTTTTTAATGGTTGTATATTATTAGAAATACAACGATATATTATTCGAAGGCAACAATGTATAATTCATGGCACCTTGTTGCGAGTAGTCATACAAAATATTAACTATTCAATTTTAGAGTAAACCAACTTTTCATTTTTGAACATTACTATTTACATTAAAGCATTTCGTGTATTTTGTTTAGTGACATTATAACTTGTTATTAAAAATTGTTGATTCAGAATAATATAACCAATATACTACATTTTCTTCAATGAAATTTTAAAAAGTATGAAGTACTAAGTATTATTTTTGAAAACTTATTGAAATATTATAAATTTATTATAACTTTATTAACAATAAAAACAATACATCTATGTTGTCTATTAAAAACAAATAACATTTTAATGTAATAATAACCATAAACATAAAAACAAACTTCCTAACACCATCGAAGACCACTCTTATCATATATGAAATAACATTTCTGGTAAACACAACGGAATGTCTGTTTGAGTTTTTGTGAATCGCTGTTTTTAGTAACAAAAAGAGAAAATGTCTGGTTAGCAACAGAGATAGCTGAAGCCTCTGCCATTGTTTTTGATTGGGTTTTGAAGTTGTAGGAAATAAACGCATTGGCTATTGAATCGATGATGTTGTCTGGGGTTTCAATCCCTTCCTTAACCAAATAAGGATTGCCTTCTTTGGTTTTTACATCGAAGGTAAAAAGTACTTGGATTTTGGTTGAGTGTTCTTCCATTTAGTAATTAAGAGTTTAAGATTTGTTAATATTAAAAGTGTGGTTTATTTAATTATTATATAATTTGGTGTTTTAAAGTTAAATATAAATCAAAACGTTCACTTTGCGCCAAAACATGCGACAAAAAAAAACAAAAAAAATAAAAATGACGTTTTATATAAAACTTTTTATTTGTTTTATTTTATTAGATGTAAATGAGAAAAAGAAAAACCCTATTTTTTCAAGACTCAAAAAACAAAAAATACAAAAAATGTTTTATTTTTATATAAAAAATATGTATTTATAGCGGGGTGTGGGTGTAAAAGGTAAGTCCCGATGTTTTTATATTTTTAATTATGTTGTTTTTATAAATTTTAATATATAAACAAGAAAATAAACAGCAGATGTTTAGAAAATCGTTGACATAATTAAATCGTTTATAATAAAGAAAGTTTTTATTTGATAATAGAACATCATTCAGTAATATTATCAAAGTTACTGACATCAAAAACATTTTGATAATTTTGTCAATTTGTCATAAAAGTCTTTTGATACTGTCCATAACAATTGGTAAGTTATTTATTAAAGTCGTGTTTTGTGATTGAACTGTATCTATGAAAAACTGTTCATTGTTATAACACGTGGTTTTTATCAATATTTTTTAGTTTTATGTTTATATTGTTTTAAAGGTGCTCAAGTTATGGTTATTCTCAATTATCAGGAATAATAATACAAGTCCCAAACATTATATTAAAACCTCAAATATATCGCATTCTGTTTGTTTTTTAATGCTTTTGTGTGATCACGTTGTGTGCCCAAAAATTTTGATATTTTTTAAACCAATTTCTATTAATATAATATAACAAGTTCTATTATATAGTTTATAATTATTGTTGGATAATAATAAAAAAAACATTTTTGTTCATTCAATATAGAATATATTTCGATATCCATATCAATTAAAATATAAAATCTATATTGAACAATTAAGATATCATTTACAATTGAATCAATTGGTTGTGATCATGTTCATTTTACTAAATCGTGGTTTTGGTGTTTTTATTCGTATCACTAAATATTTAATAGTTATAGACATAATTAATTTGGTTTTAAACAGTCTTTGTATCAATACATTTATTAAGTTTTTTTAATTATTACAACTATCACTGAGATAATGTTCAAATATTGATATTTTTTGTTTTAAATTATGAAAAAGTGAGTTAATAAAAATAATTATTTAAATTAGTTCCTTCAGTATTACAATTCTTAATTGATTTTTAAATGGTTATGGTTATAAAACAAACAATTTTGATATCACAACAAAAGAATACAATCATAGAGGTATTCATAAATATCTATTTTAAATAGACATGCTTAAAACTAACTTTTTAATATAAAAAAGTGTAATAATTAAAAATATTGTTTTGGTCTTTTTAATCAAATAATATTTTACAATCAAATAATATATCTTAATTATTAATTTCAATAAGTATTGCATTAGGCAAAATAGCCATATTAAATAAGTTGTTTTACAAACAATATAATACATATTATTTAACAATTATATATAATACACCATTCAAAAACAACAACTTTTGTGTCTTTTACTTAAAATAACTGGTTTAAAAAACAAAAGAAATTTCAACGAATATTATGACCATTAAAAAAATGATAAAAACATTATATCAACGAATTAAAAAATTACAATTCAAGCATACAACGCATTTTAATATCCATAATCTCATCTAATTCACCAACTTTAATGACAACACCTTTGTTTTTCATTTTACCTTTAATACAATTCCAAATTGTTTCTCCCATTTTACATATATCCTCTTTGTCCATCACATATCCATTTTTAGAAATACTTACAAACCCAAAAATACCTTCTCGGTTTTCACAACTGTAACGGATATCAAACCCCTCTTCATATAAAAAGTCCTCCAAAAGGTGCATCAACTCTCTCTTCTTTTTGTCCATTGATTTTCTGAATGCTGTGCTTTGAGGTACACCCTTTTTAAGATACGTATTCTCCATTTCTTTGCGACGTTGATCTACTACCGCTTCTACATTAAAGCACCACTCTTCTACATCATTAAAAACAATTTTAGTGACTTTCATAAATTGAAGAGTGAAGAACGTTTTCTTTTTTGGTTTTGATATGTGTAGAGAACATTTGTGAGAAAGTAAGCCAATAAGACAACACTCTAGACATGTAATCATGTTACGACGTTCAAGACATCTCTTGTGGACCTGAGACATTTGATTTTATATTGTTTTTCTTTTTCTTTTTAAATGAGTATAATATCAAACAATGTTAATATTTCGGTGTTCATTTTTTAAATTCCCCATTCAATTGTAGATTTGATACCATTAAAAACAAAGTTTACATCAACCACAATTCAAAAGGAATATTATTGGGATTTTAACTTTAAAATGTTAAACTTTTTGATTTATAATTTTATATAATCGTAGTATTTTGGGTTAAGAAAATTATAGGAATATTCAACTTGAAGTTCCAACATTTCCATATGCCATAACTATAAAAAGCATGTTTTATGTGTATTAAATTTTTTAATTCAATAAATCTTCAAACTTGAAATTTGTTTTTTATTATTTTTCGAATTGTTATATGTTGGGGTAAAAATATTGTTTTGTGATTTAAAAAATAGAATAAATAAAAAACTCAAGTAGATATTTGATAAACCATAAAAAGATTTGTTTTTTATGATTTATAAACCAAAATAAAAACTAAAATTTACACAATCAATTCCGAATTTATTGACAAAAAACAATTTTAAAATGTTGTTATGAATTCAACTAAAATGCTTTGAGTATTGTCAATCACAGTTTTTAAAATCAAATAATGATTTTGAAAATGGATTATCAAAAATAGCATCAGGATATCATGTTTTACTTAATATAAGTTGAACTATTAATACATTCAATATAATTGGTATATAATGTTATGTATTAAAATATATTTTTTTAACGAAACAATTAACAATTCCCCTACTTAAATATATAACGTGATAATTGTATTATATATTTTAGATAGAATTGAACTAATTCTGGATTGGAAAAAAATAATATAAAGATATTAATAAATATAATATACTAAAAATAAAAAGTGTAAATAATGTATTGTGTTTTGTCATGGTAAACAATTATAACTAATTTATTTGGATAAAACATAAAAATGCTTTATTTAAATTGTGACTATAATGAATACAATGACAACTAAACTAATGTAGTCATCTCGATTCATTACACATTCAAATTGTCCTTCGGCAAATCCAATGCTTGGCACGACTTTGTTTCTTATACAACCCAAGTAATCTTTTTCGTTATTACCATCCAGATCTGTGTAAATCACATTAACACCTCGATGATACAACATAGACTTATCATGTGGTACAAAACAATAACTTGGTACAGTCCATTCAAAGTAACTTTCATTCGTGCAATTGTTGTATAACCCTTTATTCCATAATAATTCAGTTGAACTTTCATTTTGTTTTAAATACAAAGAATGTTTCAATCCATCACTTCCATTCCACGTATCTTTTAATATTTTATTATATCCACTATAATATATGTTATCTGATATATTCCAACTTCCAATTTCGTTCTCATTAATAACAGCCGCATACCACACATACGTTGAGTGAATAAAATTGTTTTTAAACTGATTATTTCGACTTTTACCACTAACAACACACTTTTCTTGAAAGGCAAGAGCTGCAGACTCCATATTAAAAAATGTGTTGTGAGCGATTGTAATATCACTGTAATATGCAGCATCGCTCCATCCCCAATATGCAACACCAAAAAGTGCTCCCCAAATAAAGTTATTTCTTATTGAAATATTAACAGTAGAAATGTAGTTAGGCGGCCAAGCCTCGTTTCCAATAGCTATTGCGTGATGTTCAGTGGAATTGTCACACAATTTTCCATGTGAGAATTTCAACGTGTTATTTTCTATTACAACGTTTTTAGCATTATCAACATAAACTAAAATTGGAAAAATGTCATATAAATAATTATTTTTAACAACACAGTTCGTGCAAAAAATGATGTCAATTCCTTCCCCCCACGAATTGGTTATCTCATTTGCATCAAATGTTATTAGAGACGACAAAATTGGTCCATTATAAGTGATTGGACCCGTTCCAAAGCACTGCATCCACGATGACGATTTACACATTTCATGTTCTAAAACACACCCATTTGCATAATTATGAGAAATTGTGATATTTGTACCTGTTGCAAAAATAGCCCATTGCGTGGAATTATATATCTTAAAATTAGAAAGAGTTACATTGGTGCTATTAATCACTTTGACACTAAATTGAGACGCTCCACTTGCAACAAATGGACCATTCACTTTAATATTGGAAGCATTCAAAATATAAAATACAGATGATGCACCTGTTTGTGTGTTAAAAACAACTTTACCATTAAGAGCAGGTCTGATCAAAATTGGATTGGTTGGCGTGCCTGAAGTACCACTGGGGATTTCTTGGGGTGGATATATTCCACTTGAAAATATAATAGTATCACCAGGAAGAGCTAAAGAACAAGCTGATACAAGACTGTTGATATTACCTGTTAAACTGATATGTATGTTTTTTGAGAAACACTTAAAAAAGAAAAGAGCTGTGAAAATGAATAAAACACGAACACTCATTCAATACTTAAGTTGTAAGTTTTAAATTTTTAATTTTTATTTTTTCATGTTATTTACAAATTTTAAATTCGACCAATTATATAAAATTAATTATCTTTTTATTGTATATGGTATTGTTTTTTATTAAAATATTATATTTTATTTTAAATTTTAATGTGAATTTTTTTTTAATTTTGTTTTGTGAGTGAATAATTATAAAATTTTTACAGTGAAAATACGTCTGAAAATGATGGGAAAATAGTTTAAAAATGACAGGTTTTATTTTAAAAGGACAAGATTTTTAATAAAAAGGATGAAAATCATAAAAAGTGATGGAGAATTGTTTTAAAAAGGACAGGTATTTTTATTGAAAAGGACAGGATTTTTGATAAAAAGGACGAATTTCGAAAGAAATGATGATTTTCATGAAAAAGGACAGGAATTTATTATAAAAAGGATGGAATTTTTGTTAAAAGGATGGATTTAAAGAAAATGTGACAGCCATTTTTTTGAAAAAGGATAACATTTTTAACAAAAAGGATGGATTTTTTAATAAAATATAATTTATTTCCGAAATTTCCCGATTTTACACATAAAAAACAAACAATTTAAAATATCATAAACGTGTTTCAAAAGTAGATGTACAAATCAAATATCGAGTTGGTTGAAAAAGGATTTTCATTATTTTGAGATCAATCTTAATAATTGATTTAAATGTCTCAGTCTTTAACATTCATCGACGCCAGAGACCCAATAGCTAGGAACGATTTTATAGATAATCCACCACTTATCCAATGGAATGAACAACAGCGCCAGGTTGAATCTAAAACACCTTTCATTCTTCCCCGAGCTATTAAAAGAAAAAGGGGAAGACCCAAAACTCGGTCAGAATCAATAAACCAAGCCAAAAGACCCTATCACAAAGTAACAATACAAAACAAATTTGATATGATTAAACTTTTCAGAGTTTATGGGGACACTAAAGACGATGTGTTTTATAGTGGAGAACTTGGTATTAAAATCAAGGCTGTCAAAAATATGTTAGTCAAATTAAGAAATGGTAATTCAATTTTACCAAAAGACCATTACAAGAAAAAAAGCAGAGTAATTCCTTTTCAGCATTTGGTAAAGAAATTGATTGAAAAAGACTCAACATCTTCCGTCAATTGTATCCGATCAAACATCCAAAAAGTGTTGGCAAATGCCAATGTTACAACAGTCGAAGAAATCACAGAAATTACACAAGAACAATTTGAACTTGGGTATAATAACAATTCTCCAACTCAAATATCACAAGAAGCATTGGATACAATCGACAAAATGATTCCTTCAATAAGCGCGATTAGAAACTTCATGAAAGGAAAAACTGGTATAGATGAGGACAGAACTCTTCCTGTTTTAAGTTTCAAAAGGGAAACTCCACGAGGCGCAGTTGCAAACACTAACGAAAACAAAGAGAAAAGAATCGCCGCGATTGAAGAATTGGTTGGTCAGATGCAC
>NW_004191665.1:40673-48132 GCF_000330505.1 Entamoeba invadens IP1
GGGTTTGCATTGATGAATCCTCGTGGCGTATTGCTTGCACTGCGGTTTACGGATGGAGTCCAATTGGTGAAAAACTTTTCGTGACAAAGGCAAAAAACGGACAAAGACTATCTGCTTTGTGTTCAATAGACTACACAGGAATGGGAACAACTTTTTTGGTTGCAGGAAAAAGTGATGAAGAGGTCTTCAAAAGATATTTTATGGAATTGATGAAACACTATGACGACAACAACATTTCAGCAGTGTTTTGGTGTGACAATTGTACTATACACAACCATTTGAGGGAACTTGTAACCAACACTCATCATTCAATTGTTTATAATGCAGCTTACAGTCCTGAACTCAACCCAATCGAAACTGTATTTGGGTTTTGGAAAAGGCGTGTAGAAAATGACATACGTATTTGGACTGGCCTTGGCGATCTTCTTGAAAAAATAAAAAATGGATTTATTTCAATTCAACCAGCTGAAGTAATAGCGTCTATGGAGAGATGTCGCAATGAAATTTGGGCAAAAGCATATGAAAGAAAAGATTTGTAATTTCAAATTGTTTGTTTTTTATGTGTAAAATCGGGAAATTTCGGAAATAAATTATATTTTATTAAAAAATCCATCCTTTTTGTTAAAAATGTTATCCTTTTTCAAAAAAATGGCTGTCACATTTTCTTTAAATCCATCCTTTTAACAAAAATTCCATCCTTTTTATAATAAATTCCTGTCCTTTTTCATGAAAATCATCATTTCTTTCGAAATTCGTCCTTTTTATCAAAAATCCTGTCCTTTTCAATAAAAATACCTGTCCTTTTTAAAACAATTCTCCATCACTTTTTATGATTTTCATCCTTTTTATTAAAAATCTTGTCCTTTTAAAATAAAACCTGTCATTTTTAAACTATTTTCCCATCATTTTCAGACGTATTTTCACTGTAATATTTTTTATAAATTATTTACCAAAATAAAACAATTTTTAATAATAATAATAATATAGTTATTGTTATATAAAGTAGTAATAATTACTATAAAAATATATAATATAATTTAATAATAATAATGGTTTCTTTTTTGTCAATTAATAATACTTTTTATATTAACAAAAACACCAAACCCTATTTTAAGTTATTATTTTATTACATAAATTATAAAAAAACTGGTATTAAATAACTATTTACCATTAATATAATCAACAATAAATTATAGTAATATATTTTACTAAAATTGTAATTAAATGTACTATACTAATTAATAATAATATTTATTAAAAAATTTACCTATTATAAACCATAAATATTTTTATCAGAGCACCAATTTTAATTACCATAATATAAGACTCATATCTCTGATTTCTGTTCTAATAAAAACTTCAAGTTTCGTGAAATAAAACCAAAAAGATAATTTCACTGAATTAAAAGGCGAATAAAAGTACTACCATAATAAATATCATGACTTCCATAAAACCTTTATTTTCACTATCTGGTACAACTCCACCGGCAACATTGAACTCAGAAATGATGAGTTTATTTCCATTGTTGTCTGGTGCTCTTACCCAGAAGATATTACCACTACTCAGAGTTCTAAATGAATCATCTCTATCACCCCATCCCGTCACTTCCGTCACCTTTTCAAATGGATTTGTCATCTTCACAGACGCGTCGATCGTTCCCAAGTAATAGTCCTTTGATTTATCCATATACCCCACAAGGAACTTCTCTCCATATTTTGCGATGCATCCATTCGTCTTATCAGTGTCGCTTTGCTTAATAAAAGTCACTTTACTCCTCTTTTTGTCCTTTCCAATAGACACCACTCCAATGTCCTGAACTCCATTAGGTGCGCCCGCATTGACGTCAGTACCCGCTTCAGGCGTTATAGAATTCATAATGAGTAACCACCCATCCCCATTCTCAGCAACACCACCAAGCTCTCCGCCACTATATCCCCCCATATTAGCAATATGGGAGTATAATCTTTTGTTTTTGTCATTCTCTGCAAACATTCCAAATCCAGGGTAAGCGTCAGAGTCACACAAATGGATCATCGACTGTGTTTGGGAATTGTAGCCTTGAAGACCAGACAACATATGTGAACATCCCCAATTCCATATTTTTGATACTACACCCGCATCTGATATGGTAAAAAGTACATCCCCTTCGTGCTCAACTTTATTTTGATCGGGATCACTGTGAGTGTGCGTGTACACGTGGTATAACCCATTCCCATAATTCACACGACTGTCACCGATTTTATAGCCATTGTTGCTGCCTGTATTTTCAACACGAGATGGAAACCCACTCCTCAAATCAAGTGCTTTTGTAAAGGCTACAGTTCCGTCTTTATTCACTTTTTTAAAGGAAATGGTTTCGGTTTTTCTGTCCCATAGAAGGACACCATACGTCCCATCTGCTTCTGCAGCTAGACCTCGGACATTAAGTCCACTGAATTTATCCGTGCGAAGAATTTCATTGGTATGAGATTTAATCTTGATTACTGTACCGACTAAATTCTTGTCAGTATATCCAACGTAGTAATTATTGTCACCATCAAAAGATGGGTAAAGTCTTGTGGATATTTTTGAATAAGTATATATTCTAAATACTGTTTCGGGACCTAATAAAGTGGACGGAAGTTCAACTTCATAGTTGGCTATCTTCTCTTTCAAAACAGCAGTTGAAAGTGCGACAAATAGAGCAATAAACAGCATTGATATTATCAGTTATTTTTATGAATTTATTTCCTTCTTTATTTTCATTTTGTGAACTTCTTTTTTGAATTGAATAATACTAAATATAGTTTCATTTTTTGTGAACGTTCTCTTCAAAATATAAAACTATATATAATAATATTTATACTATAAATTATATTTTGTGAATGAGTATGAAAAAATTATGAAACTACCATCTTGAGAGATTTTTTGTGTTATTTTTTAAAAATAACAAATCAAAAACAATAATATTTTTATTATAATATAATACTAAAATTATTAATGAAACAAACAGTCAATTTCTTGAAATTATTGGTATTAAAAAATAATTAATTATGATTTATTTATAAATTATATTTTCATTTTTACGATCTTAAATCAAAAAGTGTTTACAAATACAAAAAAGTTAAATCCATATAAAAAATTATAGTAAATAATAGTTTTTTTTTGATATTTTAATATTTATACTTTAAATAACTTTATAAAAGTTTTCAACAACAATTTTTAATTTGGTGGTTGTTTTTTTAAGTATATGTTGAGAATACTTCATAACCGAACTTAAAAACCATTAAAATAATTGTAATAAATTCAAAGTAGTAAAAATTGGGATTTAATCAATTGATATGAGGCAAAAAGTATATTTCAAAATACAGTAAAAAATTAAAAAAAACTTTGGGTTATAAATAGTACCTGAAATAAAGTTCATTGTATTATCACTTAAAAATAACACCAATTTCATGGTTAACCCGATTCAATTAATTTCATTTTGGCTGTAAAATGTAATTAACTTACATAGTGACCTGAAAACAGAATAAGTATTTTATCAATTTAATATTTTTAGATTTTAGACTAAATAAAATTTGTTCTATATTATTAAAAGTGTTATTGTTCATTTAATCAATAAATACACAAATGAGTTTTAAAAAGGGAATTGAGAAAAAAATCAAAAACCAAAACGTGTATTGAGTCATTCTTTTAACGTTATCTAGTGGACAAAAAAAGATTATATTTTATGTAATCATTAGGCACAAGGTAAAAGGCGAAAAAAAACTGAAACAATAAAAAATATTAAAAAAAAGATTTCCCGAATTACAATTGTTTTGTATTACATTACAATCCAAAATACCAAATTGGTTAGAGACCAGATTATGTTTAAATATCGATTGTATTTTTATTTTGAAAGGATTCCAATTTTTTTATCTATATTCACAAAAAAGCCTCAGACGTTTTCTAAAATTTCTCACAACATTTTTTTTGTGATTAAATCGATTATATAAAAAAAACTTAATTGGTGTACATTTTTGTTATAATAAATAATTTATAATGTTAAGATATTTTAAATATACAAAATTGAATCAGTTTCTCATATTATTTGAATTAATATTAAAGTCATATCAAATCAAATAAATTATATTTAATTAATGAATACAGTCAAACTTTATTAAAATGATTTTTCTATTTAGTGGGTTCTATCAAAAATAAGCACATTAAGTAAATCAAACATTTAAAACCATTATATAAAAAACTGATATTATGTTTTTAGTAAAAAAATAACCACTCTCGAGAAAACAAAAATTGCCATATACAGTTACATTTGAAATGTTTGACTGTAAACGCCTTAAATTTTTTAGGAGCAGTGTTTCTTTTAATTTATATCACAACCTTATCAATAAAACAAAACATTTAAATAACTGATTGATAAATAATAATTTTCATAAATTATTTATATAATTATATAAATAATATATAATTTTCATAATAATATTATTAAAATTTGTCTGAGATATCGTTTTTTTATAACTTATAATAACTGTTGTGTTATAATTGAAATTATTTAAACAAACCAAAAACAAGTATTAATGAATATAAACAATTTCATAATGTAACCACATGAAGATACATATTTCCGTTTAACAACAACATACTGATAATCACATACAAACGATATATTATATGTATACGTTTTTATCCATCATTTTAATATTTTTCTTATCACAACACAAATAATAACAATTTAATGTGGAGAACATTATAACAATTAAATAAAAAATCAAGTACAAAAAATCACAATTTTAACATTTTATCGATTCTAAAAAAAATTAAAAAACTTTAATATACTATAATATACTATAATATACTATAATATACTATAATATACTATAATATACTATAATATACTATAATATACTATAATATACTATTGTAAACCATAAAAATAATTTATAAAAAAAGACCAAAAAAAACAGAAAAAATAATTTTTTAAAAGAGTAAAAAAAAGAAAACTGAAAAATAAGAAGTCAATTAATGACGACAAAAATGGGACTAAATTTACGACAAATAGATGGAGAGTACGATCTTATGGAAATTCAGGAACACTTTATGAAAGGTGGAGTTCTATCGACGGATTCGGTCATGACTCTCATCAAACAGGCAAAAGATATTTTAAAAAGTGAACCCAATTTAATTACTGTGAAAGGACCATCCCTTATTTTTGGAGACTTTCACGGACAATACTTTGATTTGTTGTATGAATTGATGGACGAGTTTGTTACTCACTGATTATAACAATCTTTAATGTATATTAATATGATATAAACATGAAATAATAAAACATAAAAAGAATGATTATATTATAAGTTTAGTCACAATTATATGGAGAAAGCTTTCTATATTACACTTTGAGTAATTTAGTATTACACAATTTTACAATAAATAAAATAAAAGTGACCTTTATTTTTAATCAATTCAACATTTGTGCTATTAAACATTTTACCACCTAAATTTTATTTATTCAAATATCATCAATTTAGCTACACAAGAATACCATATTTAATTTAATACAACAAATCTCATATTAATATACAATTTTAAGTTTAATGATTCTTTATTAGTTTACTATACTCACTTCACTTCTAATTTTCTTTTTTAACACCAAAACTATTTTGAATATATATTTATTATAAAATTATTATTATATTATTATATATTTTTATTATTAAATACAAATTGTATTTACATGTATATAACACTTTTATAATATACTATAGTTTATTTTTACTATTTAAGTACGATAAATGGTTGTAACTTAATAGTTTATTTATTAAATAATTAATACAAATGAAATTCATCACTAGCGAATGGAATAAAACGCCGCACAAGACCCTTTTCCTTGGTGATTATGTTGACCGTGGACAATTCAGTTGTGAGACTCTTTTGACACTTCTTTGTCTCAAAGTGAACAGTCCGACGGATGTGTATTTACTTCGTGGGAATCATGAGACTCGAGGGATGACGGAGAAGTTTGGGTTTAAGAATGAATGTATTTGGAAATACGATGATGCGGTTTACAATGCGATACTTTCTTTATTTGATTGTCTTCCATTGGCAATAGTCCTTGACTCTGACATTGGCCGATTCTTCTTATGTCATGGAGGGCTTTCCCCTGACCTCGACGTCATCACACAAGTCGTTTCTATCAACCGCTTTTGTGAACCGCCTCATGAAGGGATCTTCTGTGATTTATTATGGTCTGATCCATTGTCTGATGATTACATTGAGGACAATCCCGACTGTGAGGATAAGTGTGAGGATATCACTTATCTTGACAATGAGATGCGAAATTGCTCGTACATCTATGGGAAGAAGGCAATCAGTCAATTCAACGCAACAAATCAGATCACTTCGATTGTTCGTGGACATCAATGTGTGAACGGAGGTATTCAAATGGAATTCTTCGGAGGAGAAAAAGAGGGAAATCCACTTGCCTTCACTATATTCTCAGCTCCGGGTTATTCAAGACGAAATAAAGGCGCCGCTATGCTCATACAAAACTCGGGAATTAATGTGAGAGTGTATACCCCCTCATGCCTCCAAGACGACTTCAAACCGTTACTCGCAAATGCACTCAGAAAAACAACTCAGGAGATCGTTTCAAATGTCTCAAACTTCGCGTCCGATTTCGTCCAATTTGCTTTCGCGTCGAGAATCACATCAGATGAGGAAAAATCAGTCATCGACTATAAAGGTCTTGTCAATGCCGTTGGCGGCTTTGTTGAGAAACCAAAGAAGAAAGTTATGAAACCAGTCAAAATGAATCTGGGAAGTACAAAACCTACCAAGAAATTGTCGGCAAGTAGTTCCGGAATAAAAATGGAAAGTAAAAAGAAGGTGTCCCTTGCGGCTTCCGTTGCAACTGAGAAACCAACTAGATGTTTGTTTTTATATTATATATTATAAATATATTATATTAAAAATATAGTATTTATATATTATACTATTAATTATTATAATTTAATAATTTAATTCTTAATATAGTATTAATAATAATATTATAGTTTTATATTTAGTATTCTATTAATGCTATATATTATAATTAATTATATATTATAATTAATTATATATTATAATTAATTATATATTATAATTCATTATAGAATTATAACTATCAACTTGAGATATTAAATATTTACAAATAGATGAACCGAAAAACATCAGAGAAGAAGCCATGCCAATGTCTTTGTCCGAGCTTAGAAAGAAATGGGAAGACACGAAGAAAAAGTAATTTATACTTAAGGTGTTCTACTGTTTATGTAAATTTTTATGTTAACAAAATGTAAATGTCAACGTTTTTTTTTAATTTATACGTTATTAAGAGATTAGTATTAAAAATATTATTTAATTTATTTATTGTTTAGACATTATAATTGTTGTTTTTTTCATACATTTTATTGTCATTTAAACATAAATTATTCAAAATAATACT
>NW_004191665.1:48232-61517 GCF_000330505.1 Entamoeba invadens IP1
AAACAGTTTTCCCCAAACTCAGTGACACTTGTAGGGACAAAAATTTCATTTAAATTGTTACACTCACAAAAACAATCTTTTCCAACACTTTTTAACCCATTTTTAAGTCTCACATTTGCCATGTTTTTACACATGAAAAACGACTTTTCTCCAATTTTTGTGACACTTTCAGGAAGTTCTATTGATATTAAAGCGACGCACTCTCTAAAGCAGTTGTTACCTATTTTGCATACGTTGCCTGGGATGTCAACATATTTCAAACTTGAACATTTCATGAACGTCCCATCGTTCAGTTCTGTGAGAGCGTTTGGGAGAACAACTTTCGAGAGCGCTTGACACTCGCAAAATGCCCTTTCACCAATACAAGTGACTGTATTTGGTAAATGTATTTCCACTAGAGCACTACATGCAAAAAAGCACGAAACTCCAACAACACACAAATTACTTGGAAGTGTTATTTTACTTAATAAAACGCACTCTGAGAAGCAAAATTTTGAGAGAACAGTGACTTTTTGTGTTATACATATTGAAGTCATTTTTTTGCACGACTTAAAGCAGTTACTTCCTATTTGACTGATTTGTATGGGAACAACAAAAGACGCGAGAGAGTAACAGTAGCTTAATAAGTCGTCTGGAAGGCTCAGTAAAAAATTGTTGCCATCTTCAAAAGTCACTTTTGTGAGTGAAACGCAATTTGAAAAACAGTTCTTTCCAAGAGAAGAAATATTGTTTGGTATTTTAACTGATTTTAGTGATGTGCACCCATCAAAACACCTCTCACAAACTTTTTTAATTGATTTTGGAAACGCAATTTGTGAGAGCGAAAAACACTTAGAAAATGCCGCTTTTGGAATTTGCGTCAACGACGTTGGAAGAGTAACTTCGAGCAATTTCTGACACGAAGAACAACAAGAAGCTCCAATGAAATACGCGTCATTGGGCATTTGAAATGTTTTTAATGACACACATCCATTGAAACAGTTTTTGCCGATCTTCTGCAGACTCTTTGGAAGACGAAGTGTTCGTAGCTCACTGCACAATGAAAAGCAGTTTGATCCAATCGAAGTCAAACCACTTGGGAGTACAATTGAGCTTAGATGGACGCAATTATAAAAGGAATTGTCTTCTATTGTTCTGATCTTTGGAGGAAGAACAATTGAAAGTAATGTCAAGCAACCTGAAAAACAATTCAACGCAATGGAAGTTGCTACACGTGGAATGCATGTAAAATAGATGTCAACATCTTTGCATGTGAAAGCCACATTTTTGAAGACATAACGGAAAGACGAGTAAGTAAGAGCAGTATAGCACGACACAGAATACCATATAATTACTTGAAAAAATGTTTTTGATGTTGTATTCTGACGTGTTTGAATCAAGTCGTTAACTTTGTTAGTTAAATAATCATTACCAAAAGTTATATCATCATTTGAATATAAATGTAGGGTTTCTATGTGTTGGAAATATTTAAGTGTGTGATTATTAAGAGGAATTGGATTAAAATGAAATTTATTAATTGTTCCTCGATATTTCTTGGTTACCATTTCTAAATGTACAAAGTCGCAAAATGTATCAAAGTATTTGGATACAATCATAACGTGATAACTCTCGAGTGTTATCATCAAAAGTTGATATAAAAATTGAATTATTGAGTTTAAAAAATTTTATAACACAAATAAAACAACAATATTAATATTTAATATTTATTTATTACATATTATTTTACATAAATAATTGTTAAAGATGATAAAATATTAAACACTTTCATTTAAATAAAAAGAAATGAATAAGTTTAAATTTATTTTTTTAATTCTTTTTTAAAAAAAAAGTGAAAGGTGTCTATTTGTCGTTATCTGAATTGTCGAACGAGTCCATTTATCGCACAACTGACCAATCATTTTAGTGCAAGACAATTAAACATTTTGTTCTCGAATCTGTACCTTTTGTTGAATTTAAACCAAATTTTTATCCAAAAATAAATTTGAATATTAAAATGAACTTTTTTAAAAAAATTCTCTCAAATTCAATAAATAAATAAATTTTTGTGCTAGATTTACGATAAATAGACCTTTTTCAATGTAATTTATTTCTCAAGACACTTATAATTATAATAGTGCTTTTTTTTATAATATTGTACTGCATTTAAATAATATCAACAAAAATAACATTGAATAAATAAAACAGGTGTATTTCCTTTAATTAAGTTCAATTTAACGCAAATAACTGAAATTAATCATATTAAGTGCATTAATGTATGAACATATTGATTATTTTATTGTCAAATAATTTCAATGTGATAAAAAACAAACAATATATAAAACCCCTTTTTAAACAAAAAATTGTTTTAAAAATTTAATGATATGAAAAAATAAATGATTAATTTCAGATTTGGAGTTTAAAGAGCATTAATTTCATTGTTGCCAATCTTAATTAAGAATAGTTTGCAAAATAGTGTAAGGAAAAGAGTATAATATCATTCATTGTTTTGGTTCAACAGTAAACAATAAATATGGTATTGATTAAAAAATCAAACAACTTTGAAATATGTTTTTTGCCACTATTTTGAACTTCCAATAAACATGTATATTATTATTCACTCAATGATACGGTTTATTATTATTACATTGAAAATACAATTCAACAAAAACAAAAAAATTAGTCATTTCAAAAAGCTGTTAAAAGCAAGAGTGTGAATAGTACGCAAATCATGACCGCCGAACTTTTTTGTGCAGTGCACTGGTAGCACTCCGAATCAATACAAGGTTGTTGGTATGATTTATTGCACTCCTTACATCCCACGTTATAATAGAACTGATTTCTTTTGCATGGATTCTTCAAACACTCTCCATTCGAAAAGACTGTGTTACCCTTGCAGTACAACTCACAGAAATTTCCATTAAAAAATCGGTCTTCAGTGCAGTTTGCGACACATCTTGTGTTAACTCGGTACTCATAAATAGTACATTTCGGATAACACTGGCCAAATATTAACGTCTCGTCTTCTTGACATGTTAACACACACAAATGATTGACAAGAGTATGATTTGCATCACACTTGGGATAACACGTCATATCAACTCGTTCTTCGTTCTCTTTACATTTCAATGTGCATGTCCCATTAATTCGCTCCTCTGTGTATTTACAGACTTGTTTACATACAAACCCAATTCGCACCTCATTCTTCTTACACGCCTTCATACACAACCCGTTGACCCGCTCCTCATCTTTCAAACACTCCGTGACACAGACACCATTATACCTCACTGTCTTGTCCCCTTTACACTTCGGCCAACAAAATCCATCAATCACCTCGTATTCATTGTCACAATAATCAATGCAAACATCACCGGCTCGCTGTTTGTCTTGTGGACATCGAGGTGAACATATCCCATTAATCCGAACTTCTTCTCTTGGGCATCTGGCTACACACGCATTCCCAACACGTTCTTCTGTGTTGGTACAGACAGGAAAACACTCGCCGCCTATTCTTTCGTATCCGTCAGTACATGGCGGCTTACACTCAATCCCGACATTCACAGACCCGTTTGTACACTTCTGGACACAATCCCCTTGATAGAACGTGCCTGTCTTCCCACAGTTATACTTCCAACAAGTGTACTCATTGAAGTACGTTGTATCGTCGCACAAATCACAATAGTTTGACAAACATAACAAACAGTTTTTGTTATATTGAAGACACGTAGTCATGTCAAATATACACTCGTCGTTTACACCGTCTAAAGATGACATGTTTGTTGGGCAGGGAAGACATCTGAAAGTGTTTTCTTCAATCAACTGAGTTTTATTGCACTCGAGGTGGAAGGTGTATGCATTACACAAGTAGTCCGAGACATACTCTTTAGTCACAAAAACGTTTGTTTGGAGCGGGAGAGAGTCACTGACACAGATAGGAATTGATACTCCGTGGTAGTATATAGTTTTCATCTCATCACTAAACACCTTCTTCCCTATACTTGTGACATTTAGCAAGTGTATTCTAACTAACAATGGACACCCGACAAATGCGAACTCTGAGATGTAATATATCGACTCCGTGTGAGTCACATTTGCTAGAGTTGAACAATTAAAAAACATTAATTTTGGTATCCGCTCAGCCAAGTTAATATCAACAGTTTTTAGACTGTGACAATTCGAGTAAACTCCGTCGCCATAATTGTGGTGTGGAAATAATTTGGCTTCATTGAATCCAGTGTTACTAAATGCATAATCGTGTACATCTATAGTGTTGTCTAGTAGATCAATAGAAGTAAGTGCCGTACAGTTTGAAAAAGCAGAGTCGCCAATATACAAGAGCATGGGTGTATTTTCAACTCGGTTAAGGCTAACACACCCACTAAACATGAAGTCACTAATAGTAGTTGAATTATTAATATCAACACTATTCAACATTAGACATTCTTGAAAGACACCAACTCCATATGTGGCATTTGCTACAAGAGAAACTGACTGAATTCCACTTTGTTTAAACGAGTAATCGCCAAGAGTTACAAGTGTGTGTGGAAATGTGAATGACTCAAGTGACTCACACAATGAAAATGAATGAACTCCAATAGACACAAGAGAGTCGGTGTTAGTTAATATATGCAATTTGCTGCAATTTGAAAACATAAAATCAGTCGTTTCTTTAATACCAGAAAAGTCAACGGACTCAAGTAAATGGTTATTAGAAAACACACCACCTGCATATACAACTGATGGTGTTAAAACTAACTGAGTAAGTCCTGTGTTACTCATTGAATACTCTCCAAATGAAGTGATACCCTTGATGAATGAATAGTCTCCTATTTTCACACATCCTGAAAGAGAGTATTCGCTTAAATTTATAAGACTTTCAATTCCTGTGAGTGTGACTAATTCATTACATCCAAATAAAAAGTATTTAGGGAGTGTGGCAATCCCTCCCAAATCGATTCTATTCAGTCGCAAACAATTTGAGAAAAGACCATCGCCATAAACTACGTTTGAGCGCATAACAAATTCAGTTAAAGGTACTCCACTCAATGAATAATTTCCAAAAGAAGTGACTGAGTCAATCCCATTGATGTTTACTAGAGATGAACATCCTTTAAAAATGGAGTCTGACAGTGTTACATGTCCATTCAGTTCGACACTTATAAGGTGTTTACAGTCTTTAAAAACTCCTTCTGGATACACAGATGAAGTCATCATTGTATAATTAGTAAGAGCAGTTCCACTCAATGAATATTCGCCAAATGTTATAACACTCTCAAGTCCAATAATTGTGTCTAATACTTCACAACCATCAAATGAGTGTGTTTTAATGTCTGTATGTCCACATAAGTCGACTTTCTTCAATTGACTGCACCCATTGAATTCGTATCCATTCGTGAGTGCCGTCGCACTATTTAATGATGCACTTTCTATTGAAGACCCACTCAAAGCATACTTCCCAAGTGTTGTAAAATGCTCTCCACATATAAATGAAGGGATTGCCGTATTCTGTAGTCCACCCTCGTCTATAGATATCAACTCTTCTATACCCTCAATAACACTCAACTTGTTACACCCAGAAAACATATAACTCATTATTGAAGTTGTCCCATTTAAATCGACACTTGTTAGTTGTTTGTTGTTACGAAAGACACCACTGTGATACATCGCATTGTTTAACACAATTTGAGTCAGTCCAGTGTCCTCAAAAGAGTTTTCTCCAAATTCAGTGATTCTCTCAAAGCCATCTACACTTCTTAAAGAGGTGCATCCTTTGAACATAGAGTCTGGAATTACAGTGACATCACCAACATCAACAAATGTGAGCGACTTGCTATTAGAAAATGCTCCAACGCCATATGTCACACTTTTTGATAATTTCAAAAAAGTGATGTTCGTCCCAGCAAGACTTTCTTCTTGAATCTGTGTGACTGCAGAAAGTCCTTCGATCTCTTCCAAACTTGTGCATCCGCGAAATACGCCAGTTGGCAGTGTTTTTACATTTTTCAATTTAAAGTGTTTAAGAGACGTGCAATTGTCAAATGCATATTCTCTGAGTGTTGTCGTCTTTAACAGAGAAACGTCCTCTAGAGCAGTGCTTTTAAAACAGTTTTTACGAAACTGAGTCACATTTTCTATTCCTTTGACTGTTTTTAAAGAGGTGCACCCTTCAAAAACGGATTCTCCAATGTTATATATAGAACCCAAATCAACACTTTCAAGGTGTCTGCAGTTTTTAAATGCATTTGATTCAACAACCACATTTTTAACAAAAGTGAAGTGTGTAAGACCGGAATTTTCAAATGCATTCTGCGAGACTGAATTACTAAGAGAAGGGAAATCGACTTCTCTTAAAGATGTACACCCTTGGAACGCATTAGATGAAATACTTTTGACCAAAGGAAAATTAACATGGGTTAACGAAGTACACCCACTAAATGCGTTTGCAGAAATATATATGGCAACTCTGTTTTCGACTATTTGCAGCTCTTTGCACCCTTCAAACGCGTTATTGTAAAATTGAGAATAAGAAGCCCGAGTTATTACAGCACGAATGCCACTGTTTCTGAACGCAAATACATCAACCAAAGTCGTTCGAGAAAAAACAAAGTCGTGGAGGTTGACACACCCATCAAATGCATAACTAAGAATTATAGTGATATATTTGCTATTAATCAAATATTTTAATTTTGTACACCCCTGAAATGTGAATGCGGATATTTCAATCACTTCATACATATTCACTGTTTCAAGCTCTTTACAGTCTTTAAAAATGCCATCTTTAAAACTAAAATGACGAAATGAAAACGTCTTCATACCACTCGCCATAAACGTGTACCCGCCAACCTTCATGAGATTGTTGCTGAACTCGATGTGAGTCAGAGAAGTGCAATACGCAAATGACATGTTCCCAATAAACTCAATACCATACGATTTGGGAAATGCAGACAACTTGGTGCAATTTTGAAAAGCCGAATGGCCTATGTAAGTTATAACGTTTTTAACAGTAATTTCTTTAAGAGGGGTGTTCATAAATGCACCCGAATTGATGACAATTTTTTCATCAGAAAGAAACGTGACGTTGTCTAATTGTGTATCCTTAAAGCCGTTTTCACATACTATAGAATGCACCGCATCGATAATTGCTTCACCACTGCACAGTAAAAGGTCTGTCGCATATGCACAATTTGAAGAAGAGTCGTACGAAACATCACACGACCCAAACACTAAAGACACAAAATAGAGAAAACAAAAACCCATGATTTTTTAGTTAAATTAAATTTTTATTTTTTATGTTTTTTTTAATAAACTGCACTATTTTTTTATTTTTTTTCATTTTTTAATAATTAAAAAGAAGGTTTTATAATATGTTTTATTAACACTTTAACAATTTCATAACCCAAAAGTTTTTTTTAAGAAGAAAAATAAGTAAAAAGGAAATTGTCTAAATCATTTTTTATTATTTTTTATTTCAAAAACCTCTTTCTAACCCAAACCGGCCAATAGTCAGTTTTATTTTACTTAAAACAATTAACAAATAATAACTCAATTACCTAAGATTGATCAAAAATAATCTTTTTAGATGAAATTTCATATCACTTTATCGTGTTTCAACATTTAATATAAAAACGCTACATCGTCAATCCACTTTATAACAAACAATGTAAAATAGTCACATTAACAAATATAACATCAATATAAACACCAATATTGTTATAATCAAATGACAATATAATTTTAAATAAAAAACAACCAAAAATATCAAACCATCATTAGACCCCATCTTTCTTACTTGTGCTTTGCTCTTGTTTAACACAAATAAACTCAATATAGAATCAAAAAGTGGATAAAAATGTTACTTCACATGACATAATAAACTCATTCATGTTTAAGTGTGACTAAAAAATAAACAATTCAAATTTTAGTTGATTAAAAAATAAACAGAAAATCACTAAAATTCATTATGAGTATGAAGGCAAAAAAAAGGTTTAGGTAAAAGAAAAAAATAAAAACTTATTATTATTACGTTTTTGTTTTAAACGTGTTAAAAATTGTAATAAAAATGAAAAAATCGATACAGTAAAATTTCCTAAGAGTGGCACTTCGGAAGAGCGGGTTCTCTCAGGAGTAAGCACTTTAGACTGAAACAAAAATCAAGTTTTCTAAAGAGTGGTGATTAAGGTCTGATTGTCTAAAATGACCGTTCTTGAGAGAACAAAAATTACCATACTTTCCAGCTTTTGAGAGGTTTGACTTTAATTTGAAAATGTGTTGCTATTTTTAACCTCAAAAACAAATCTTAGGTGATTGAGTCCTCGTTTTTATTATTTTTGACTAAGTTTTGGGCCTTTTTTCGTTTTTTTCGGCCAAGAAGGGGTTTTTGGTCTTTTTTAATTATTTTTCTCAAGAAGGCGTTTTTTGATATTGTTATTATTCTAATAAATAATTGGTTTTCGGCCAGTTAAGTGATAATGTAAAGTCTGTTTTTTATTTAACGATATTGGGTTATTACTATTATATATAATAACAGTATTATAATTTATAATAAAAATAAAGTGGTTTTTTTAAAAAATGGTTTGTATTTTATTTTTTTGTTCTTTTTTTTATAAAAGTGTGTTAAAAATAACAAAAAACATAATTGCTTGACAACTGAAAAAATTATAAAGCCAAAACGAAGAATAGGTTGGTCTTGAAATGTGAATACGACGAAATAAACCGTGTCAATTGGATTATCCAAAATGATAAAATGTCATATTTTGATAGAGCAGACGTGTCATATTATCATGTGAGTCAATTTGAAGACGACAACAAGTAAATTGGAAAAAAGTCAATGCTTTGGATTTGTTTAACATTAGTTTTAATTAATGACAATTTTATTAATAGTTTTTAATTAGCGATATTGAGTATGGTAAATAATGGTTTAATATTTTCTGTCTAGTTCTTTTCTTTGTTATATTTTTAGAATATCGTTAAATAGAAAAGAGACTTTATATTTCGAATGATGAATCGATATTTTTTATTAAAAAATATTTTTTTTATATTTTTTCGAATTTAAAAATTGTAATAAAACAGGGTCTATCACGTGACAAAAGTGTTTTTTCTTTGTTATTAGCCACGTCACCAAAGTGAACTTGAATTTATGTTCACTTAGTTCTTTTAGATCTAGCGGCGAGCTTAAAGCCGACTTTTGTAATCGAAAAAACTTAGAAACAGATAGTTATTTGAATCAATACTTGGCCAAATAATGGGAAAACAAGCCAATTCAATTCTTAAATATCGGTTTATATTTTATTACTGCTGTGATTGCCATAATTAACACAAAAATTGTGACAAATGCAGCACTGTTTTACACATCAACCTGATAGTTACAAATAACATTTTAATAACACAAATAACAATGAAATAACAATCTATTAAATAATTATATTTTTATTAATAATATGTTATAAAATAAACCTATTTAACTTATAATAAAACCAAAAAGCCATTAAAGACCTGCGACATACCTGCACTGGCTTACGTGGCAATACCTTTTTACAAAAAACATGGACAAAATGAGATAAAAAGATTAAATAAAAAGAAAAGTTGATGGAAAAAAACTTGGAAAAATTGAAATTTCATTTTAAAATTTATGAAGAAAAGAACATATTAGAAAACAAAAATCATTTAATAGTTCGCTCAAATAATATACAGATTTGAATTTATACAATTTATAAAAGTAATTACATCATAAAATGGTCTTTTGTTAGTTTCATTTTATATAAAGTTATAATAAAAAATAATGTGTAAATTTGAACATTTTTCTATTTATATAAATCAAATAAAACACAAATTTAATAAAAGACTTGCATGCATCTATTCGGGAAAACTTGTTATTATTCATATTAAAATCTTTTATGGGAATGTTCGTTCTATTTAATATACAAAATATATCAAAATTTAATACATTTTATTATAATAATGGTGTTGGGATAAAATATTCTTGAAAATAATATTCTACAAATAAAGGTACAATTTTTTTCAACAATAGTTCAATTGTTACTTAAAATAAAAATAAACAATAATTTTGATTTACATTTCTATTAATAAGTTAATTCGATGTTTATTTTAACAAAAAGTAAAAATAAACGATAACACAAAACATCAAATTTAAAAATTCACACATTTTACATAATTTTAGTAATTTCAAACATTTTTATAATTTATAACATTATTTCGTTTTTATTTAAAATATAAATATTATAAAATGAAACAATATGTTAAAAATATAATTGTGTTTCAATATAACTAAATTTAAAATATAAATAAATAAAAATCATGTTGGTCTTTAATCTATATTTGTCTATTAATTTATTTAAAATACCAGTATATAAAAATTGAGTATTATTTTGTTGCTAAAAATAACTTTTATTATGTTTCGAAATCAACGATTTAATATTGAAAAATTATATTATATTTACAGAACTAAAATTAATATATATAAACAAATTGATGATAAGTTTCAAACAAAAATATCGTGTTAATAATAAGTCATGTATATAATTATATAATATTGTTTCTAAAATTATGTTTTTAACTTGACATACAAAGTATATTTATTTTCATTATATTATTTAAGCAAACATTTTTAATATAGTAATCATGGACTTTCATCCAGAATTGACACAAATGAAAAGTCAAAAGAAGTGTAAAGATGGTACATATAAGTTTATACCGTTAGTTGATGGTTATCCATTTCACCCACAAAATGGCAACAGAAATATATTTAAATGCTGCAGTTGCGAAGTGAAAATTAAAATCACACGGACGGAAGGTTCAAATGACAACTTTAAATACATTGAATATGATTTTGTTGACAAAACCAAAACACGACACACTCACGACAAAAAAACAGTGAACATCAAATCCACAAAGTTAAAAGAGATGGTTGAATCAAATTTGTTGATTTCTGCTTCTAAATTGATAGAACAACACGAAGAATTGTTTATCAAAGATTCAAGAAGAATGACAACAATACGAAGAACAATCAATAAATTAAAAAGTTGTATGATTGAAGAAAAGTTAAACGGATTGTTGTATGGTGATAAGTATCATGTAGTCGACGAAGACAAATATTTTATTTTTATATCAATTGAAAAAGTGGTTGAAATGAAGGATTGACAAATTGCATATGTGTTAATGGATGGAACGTTTAGTTCGTGCCCAAATGATTACGAACAATTATATACTATTCACGTATTGTTATCAAACGGACAGTGTTATACATTAGTTCATTGTTTAATGTCTAAAAGAAGAGAAAGTGATTACCGCGAAATGTTTAGTGTAATCAATTCCTACTTTATCTCTCTTTGGAATCATCAATTACTTTAAAAAATACCAGTGTCATGATAGACTTTGAAACAGCAGTAATCAATATCTTGTCAGATTTGGGTTGTTGTGTGCATGGGTGTTATTTTCATTACACCCAGTGCTTGTGGAGAGCACTACAAAGAATCGGTCTTTCGAGTTATTATTATCCTGGTACTACTATTTGGAAAATAATGTCAAAATTGAAAGTTTTGGCATTTTATAAAGCAAGCGAAATAATTGATAAGTACGATGACATTAAAAAACAAACTGAAAGTCGTGAAATTGATAAAGAACTAAAGATCAAAATAGATGACTTTTTGAATTATTTTGAAGATGTTTGGTTGAATAAATATCCAATTGATCTTTGGTGCCAATTTGATCAACAAGTTAGGACTGATAATTTATCCGAAAGTTATCATTCGGCTCTTGTAAAAAGAATAAGTACCAAAAAACCAACAGTTGAGACATTGTTGTTGAACTTGATGAATTTGGAAGCACTTTAATTGAAAAAAATAAAACAAATGGATAGTGGTAAAAATCATTACAGTAATAGACCAACAAGATTGTTTTATATCACATTAAACTACTACAGTCAAAGCTCCAGAAAAGAATCATTCGAAAACAATTTAGTTGAAGTTATCAATGGATATAATTGGACAAAAATATACGAGCTTGGTTCAGAACCAACATGTGTTGATATTTTGAATACTACAAATTTGACAACGAAGAAAGTGAATGAAAACTATATCGGAGAAATAAAAGACAAAGTGAAAGAAAAAGAAAGTACAAACGAAAATGAACAAATCTTTTTAGAAAAAGAAAGAAAAGGAATTCAAAAAATAAAAGTTGTTTCGTCTCTTACAGTTGATAAAAAGAAAAGTGCAGGTGTAAAAAGAACCTCAAGCTATGTTCCATTATCAAAAAGAAAATTTGTTGGTGATGGTAAAAGGAAAAGAAAAACACATAAAGATAATTAAATTAAAATGATTTGTTGATTTTTAACATATCTACAATTTTAACTGCAATATATTCGCTTAATTCAATATAAAACTCTTATAAAAATTATTTATATTTCAATAAAACGTATATAGTTTTAAATAATTTACATTAAATAGAAAAAGTTTAATTTTCAAAATTCACATGGTTTTAATATAAGAACATTCTAATAAATAATTATTATTTATTAAATGATTAAATGAATAATATATGTTTTATTTTACATGATTGTAATCATTGTTAAAAAATATTAAATAAACAATATTATGTGTAATTCATACTCAATTTTTATATACTCGTATTTTAAATAAATTAATAGACAAATATAGATTAAAGACCAACATGATTTTTATTTATTTATATTTTAAATTTAGTTATATTGAAACACAATTATATTTTTAACATATTGTTTCATTTTATAATATTTATATTTTAAATAAAAACGAAATAATGTTATAAATTATAAAAATGTTTGAAATTACTAAAATTATGTAAAATGTGTGAATTTTTAAATTTGATGTTTTGTGTTATCGTTTATTTTTACTTTTTGTTAAAATAAACATCGAATTAACTTATTAATAGAAATGTAAATCAAAATTATTGTTTATTTTTATTTTAAGTAACAATTGAACTATTGTTGAAAAAAAATTGTACCTTTATTTGTAGAATATTATTTTCAAGAATATTTTGCCACTCAACCACGGGGATTCACCATTTCCGTGTGGATACGCCCTATCACGTTAACACTCTTAATAATATAATATTATTTTATTAATCTTTTATTATTTTATTATTATAAAACTATATATTTATAATTTTAATTATTTAAATTAATATTTTATTTAATTTAATCTAAGTAAATTTAATTTTTTGGTAAGTAATAATAGTTAATTAATTATACTATTATATATCATTCTATACTTATAAATCTAAAGAGTACAGACAAACTGTTTTAAATAAAAAAATG
>NW_004191665.1:61617-64172 GCF_000330505.1 Entamoeba invadens IP1
TATACTATACATTTTAATATTTTATAGTTTTGTTGTTAACTGTCGTTTTAAGTTAAAAAACAACCGCGGCAAAAAAGTACCATCTGTAAAGAAAAGGTTTTGGAGATCGCAAAAACAAACATAACTATGAATTTTACTAAAACTACTTTATTTTTGGCACAAAAACAAATAAAATATACCCCTTTTCATTTTAAAATGCATTTTTGGGACAAGTTCCAAATTTTTCCCTGTTCCGTGATAGACCCTGAATAAAAATGAAAAAATCGATTCTGTGTTTTTGTGATTTTGTTTTGTTATTTATCGGCACAATGGAGTTGTGTTTTAATTAACACAACTCCATTGTGTTAATTAAAACTCGGGTTGTTATAAATAAATCTATTGGTTTAATAATTATTTGTCTTGATATTCATTGGTTCGATTTAATTAAAAAGTTCAACAAAAACACCAAATAACAACAATAATAAATAAGGAAACCATTTTATAGAACTTCAAAATAAAAAATCGATTCTTTTTGTTGATTAAAATACATCCACAATCAATTGTAAATTTATTAATTATTTGGTTTCTATTTTTGAAAAATGATATAAAAACATCAAATAAAACAATATAAAACATTGAGTTATTCCGATGACAACACATTACGTTGATAAATTTTCAAACGACACAATGTTTGGAGATCCATTCCCAGTCATCGATACGGGGTGCTTGCTTCTTTCTCCTGTTTATCTGACCAATTGCAACCTTAACGATACCCCTACCGTAAGTTTGATGGAATATTATGGGCTTGTTGGAATCACCCAGAAAACTCCAAGCGAACTCCAAGTGTTCCTCAAAGCCTACATAACCCGCATAGCGAGTACACTTGAAGGCGATGAACTTGAAGACTTCAAGATATTGGCAAAGCAAGCGCTTGATCTTATAATTTGCCATGCTGCCATGCTTTATATCTACATAAATCCATCCCAGGACCATACTGCCTCGATGGGATTTCAATGGGAAGGTCAAGAAGGAAATTACATTCGATTTTGGAAACACGCATTCACACAAGTTAGCACTGCTTAATTGACCGTTTTTCGTGATTGGTTCAGTACATTAATTATTTTAATAATAAACTTTAAATTTTTTATTAATATTTCAGGATTTAAAAATTAATAAAAACACACAAATAAAATGTTCGTTGTGTTTGAAACATCTTTGGAATAAAAAAAATTAAAGCACAAACAATTACATGTAACAGTTAACAACAATTTGTAATCATTTCTAAAGTCTCGACCAAATAATTAAATTACAAGTCACAATAATAGTTTTTCAATTCGATTATTAATAAATTGTTAACATTGTTAGATTTTTACATGTTTTTTTAAATAAAGACAATTCAAATTATAAAAAATGTTACTTAGAACATAAATAATAAAATTGCAACAAGTGCTGCAATAACTATGCCTCCAACACCGCCTGTACACTTTTCACATTCTTCGTCTTTACATGGTTTTTCATAGTGTTCTTTGCATTTCTCACAAATAACAGTTCCATCGTAATACCCATTAGGACATTCAGAAACACAAACATCTTTAACTGTGTCAACTAACAACTTTTCTTCGCATTTTTGACACTTTCCTTCGATACAAATTTGACACTTTTGATGAGTTGAGAGACATTCAGTCATATCCAAGTCGCAATAGTAATTATCTCCATCCAACGTCGCTTTCATTTCTTCACAGTTTTTACACATTGGGTTTGGTTCTGAGACATCAATAAATTGTGTTATTGAGCAGTTCAATTTCATCACAACATTATCTCCAAATTTATCTGCTTTGAAATTTTCAGTCACAAAAATTCTTAAATCTGCCTTTAATAATGGTTCACTTGTGAGTGTTTTTGGAACCTCATATCCATGGAAAAACAAGTTACTTTGTGATTCCAATGGGTCTAATAAAGTCTCCAAATTTCCATATAAATTGATTGATTGTAATTGATCAGTTTGTTTAAAAGCGTCTTTCCCAATCATTTTGACATTTTCGGTCCCCGACACCAACGTCAAAGCATTACACCTTTTTAAAGTTCCTGGTGGTATGACGGTATTTCCTCCAAAATCAATTGCAAACAAATTGAGGCAGTTTTCAAATACATTTTCTCCAAAATCTTTAATTGGATTTTGTGGTAATCGAATTTGAGCTATTGAATTTCCAACAAACGCATTTGAACCAAGTTTATCTACTTTTTCAGCAAATGTAATTTTTGGAATAATTGCTCCGTCAAAACAGTTATCTCCATAATAAGTTACCTTTTCAAATCCATCCACTTCATTTAAAAAAATACATCCTTTAAATGTGTCTTTTGGTATTTTGGTCGTGCCTCCTAATGTGGCCCTTTTAAGAGTTGTGATACCAACAAAAACACCTTCTCCAAATTCAGAAATTTCGATATTAGGTAGTGTCAATTCAGTGAGTCTTGTATTCTTAAAAGCACCATCACCAAGTTTTTTAAGAGAAGTTGAAAATTGTACATTTGTAAGTTCAGTACTTTCAAATGAGGACATTCCAATGGAATCCACC
>NW_004191664.1:0-6104 GCF_000330505.1 Entamoeba invadens IP1
TTGGTCTAGTAATTTTTCTAATTATTTATTCTGTCATTTTTAAGAATATTTTTAAACGCAAAACTGACTCAATAACCCAATAATACAAATCGTAACATCACAGTCAGTTTTGGTTTATATGATAAACTTTGTTTGTATTTCCAGAAAGCAAAAAAACAATTTGTGATTGTAAAAAACTAATAATTGCGGTGTTACGGTTATGTTTATTATTGACGTTTTGAAAAACTAACTTTTTAATAAATTTAAATAAAAAGCAACTCAAATTAATTATATTATAATGTTCTTGTTATTTCCAATTATATTTTTCTGTTTGATTACAAAAGGAATAGCCCAGTTTGAAATAGTAGGAGAATTGGTCGACAAACAAAGACACTTAGGTTCTCATTCAACTACAATTATCAGAAATATAATACATGATATTCTTAAATTTAAAGCTTCGGGTTTAGCTTTCAGAGATCATAATGACGAAAGCATACAAGAATATTTACACAAAGATTTTTATTGGCCCTTTAAAAATATCGTAGACAGCATGTTTAGAACAACGGATTGTTTCCGAGATTTAAACACTGAATTTGTTAACACTAAACATATATCTATTTTTTCTGTTAAAAAATGTTTTAAACTACTTGATCACACTTTTAGAAAAACAAAGTTTATTAAAGATTCTGAACACATTGGAAATTTGTATGGTCTTGTTATCAACAATAAAAGAAAGCTTTATGCCGATACATATGACAACAGAGTGGGTTGTATAATTGTTTTTTTCAGAGATTTAAATATACATTTTGATGAGCTTTCAAATCGAAATACATTTAAAAATGACAAAGTATTCATTTCCACCTTTGTTGCAATCAACAAGATTTACACAATAATAAAAGACAAACTTAACACGTCTAACAATGGTAATGTTTATGCAAGAGATTTGTTGTTAGAAGATTACTAATTTAATGAACATTGTGATTTTTGTATTCAGTTCTTTGAGACCCATATAAACATAAAACATTAAAAATATTGCAGAAACAGAATAAATATTCACTGGAAACAAAAATGTGTTGTTAGTCATTTTTACTACCAAATATAGTTTTAAATATTTGTTTGTTAAAAACACAAGGAAAAAAGCCTCAGTTTTTTTAGAGTAAAATTTAAAAAAATCCTTAAAATTTACTTAGATACCCGCATTTTTAAAAACAGTTTTTTAAATTATGTTGCTCTAATATTTTTGTTAAAAATAATAATTAAACATAATACCCAAAAATAAATCACAATCAAAAATGTTTTGTTGTTTGAGAGAACTTAACTCATAAATGCAGTCAGAACTTAAGATAAGGGAAAACTTATGATTATATATATATTATGACAAAACTTTTTGTTGTATCCAAACGTGATATTTTCATTAAAAAGCAAACAACATATGACTTTATTTATAAACTCTGGGCTGATCAAAAGTGTTTGATAAGAGTTTTTCAAAAATAGTTACTTCACAGACAAACATAAATTTTTTTCATTAAAAAATATTGGTATTATAAAATGGGTTCATAAAGTGGTAAAAATACATAAACCCATTAAAGAAATTGGTAGAACTACTTTTTAAACTAAATGTATAACATAATTCACTCAATTTATATTTTATTATTTTTGTTAATACCCTGGATATTTTTGTAACTTTATGGAAAGCAACAAAGATTCAATACTCAAAACAATTTTTGATTCAAAAAACAACCAATAAAACAGAAGAAAAAAACTACTAACTGATTTTGGAATGTTTTCATTTGAAATTGAAATTCAACAAATAGAGTCAGTCGGACAACGTTGTTCAGTCCCCAAACGTTGTTTTTTCTCTGTACTATTTTTAGAAATAACTAGTTTTTTGAATCAAGTCATAAATAATTTTTGTTTACCACAAAGAAATTTTTACCAATAATTTTTCATTAATTCTATTAATTAAATTTACAAAAAAAGTGATTATTACCTTAGTTAGCACAAATTAAATTGAAGTTAAAATGACAATTTCTGAGTTTCCAGCACTGTTTTTTGCATCAAAAATAATTGTTTATTAAAAAGATCTAATAAATATTAACAGGAATTCTTTTACTCAAACTTTACATGTCTTTTCTCGAAATTACGAGATCAATTACGAGGGAATAAATTTTCAACAAATTTCGATGCCAATTCCCAACACCGATCCAAAAAATACTATTATGTCTGAGTCATTTGGTGTCGTTGATTTTCTTACTGATAAAATTTTATCACGATATAATACTGCAATATATGATTATACAAATATTAGAAACTATGCAACAACTAAAATAGTCGTAGCAATTAACACATTTCAAAAAGACATTGGGTGGTTTCTCAAAATCAAAGAAAAGGTTGAAACAATGTTTTCAACAATAAATAAAACAATAAAAATTGTAGAGTTGATACTGGTATGCCTATTTTACATTAAAAAATATGAGACTGCAAGAAACGAGTTTGAACAGCTGAAAAGATGCTTGGAACATGATGGTGTTCCACTTCCAAATGATGGTAGAATACACTTTGATGAGACCTCTTTACTCGATAATGTTCAAAGTGCAACAAAACATAACACAACTCCACGATCGATTTTAGTTAATAATGATGATGTCATTAACGAATAACAAAACGACGACGAATTAGATGATGATAAAGTTAATTATGGTAATGAAGAAAAGTTTGGAGAATCATCAGAAGAACTTACAGAGATTGACAAGACTAAAAAATGTAATAAACAAATTATGTCTGTGTTAAGCGAAGACTCTTTTGATTGCATTGGATTATTTGATTGTTTGCTGAAAAGACAAAAAGAAGACGAGTTTGAACAAATAATGGGACATATATTGAGGTTTTTGAATTTGAAAAGAAACAGAACAACACCAAATAGACGAATACAAATGTTTATGTTCTATGAATATTTAAACGCCAAAGTAAAAAAACAAATTCGGCATTTTTTTCAGGTCTTATACCCAGTGTGAAGACTTCGTGTAGAAAAGGCAAATTAAATTATTTAAAAGTCTTCCTGGTTTATTAGGAAAGAAAACAACTTTTGAAAACGACGAAATCGATAAGATAGTCACTTTTATTGAGAAAAGAGAAAGTGATAACAATTTTGTGAATTACAGCGACTTGATGTGGTTCGTTGTTAACATGTTATACAGAGAAGATGTAACAATAAAGACTCTGTATCATTTCACTTCTAATTGTTCAAAAATAACAACGGTAAAGGTGACAAAATGGAACAAGAAAGAATGGAAGTGACACGGGAATCAATAGAGTTGTATTTTAATTATCTGGAAGCTAACGTGACAGGAATTCCCGTTGAATTTATTTGGAATGGTGACGAGACTGGATTCCAAAGATGGGTCGATGCTGCACAAAAGACGTTGATTGTAATTAACAAACTTAGAAAGGGTGACATCCATTATCCTACCGAGAGAGCGGGACAGAGGACAACGATGATGGCAGCTATATGTATGGACGGAACCAGTGAAGTTCCATTTTTCATTGTACCTACAATCACAATCGAAAAATAGTTGTTGGAGTTGGGTATAACAAAAAACAGAGTCTGTCTTAAACATGCCGAAAAGGCATTTATGAATACCACATTGTTTGATCAATGGCTGTCTGAAGTGTTCATCAAAAGTCTGAATTACAAAAGAAAAAGAATAAATTACTACAGGCCAGTAGCATTAATTCTTGACGGTTTTGGTTCTCATTTGACTTGTGATGCTGTCTCCATGTTGACTAAGAACAACGTCAAACTCATTTTCATGCCGAATCACAGCTCACATTTGTTACAAAGTTTAGACGTATCTATATTTGGTAACCAAAAGCGTATATGTTCTTTTGACAAATACGCGAACCTATCGTACACAACAGTGCAAATTCTTTCGATAGTTGATTCATGGCAGAAAGTAGCCACTACTAAAAATGTAGTGTTTGCTTTTTGTGTCATGTGGACTTGTTCCTCTTCTTTAAAAAAACATGAATGTAGTGTGTGAAGTAGTTAGGAAATATTGTTCGAAGATTAATTGGTTTTTTACTGAAAAAGAAATTTTTCAACGCCAAAATAGTCTCATGATTGAAGAGAACGAGAATGAAGAATCAATCGACAGAAAAGTCTTTAAACGATTAAGAGATGACGCCAGATCTTAAGAGAACTCTTCTTTATACAGTAAACGCGGTATTGAGCTTTACATACCAAAGAGAGTTAGTCTTGAATTGTTTAGAATAGTTGACAAGAAATAATTAACGAGTTTTTAATCGAAAATGTATTGATATAATGATATAAAACTATAGAAATAATATATAAATTGTTATAATAAATAGTTTTTACTAACTTAAAAGAATTTTTATGTTAATTGTTAAACAAAAGCTATAAAAATTGGTTATTATTATGTTTATTTTAATAACAAATAAAGGTAATAAAATATATAATAAAATAACCATATCATATATTATAACGTTTTTAACCCTGATAAAAAGGTCAAACTGAAAATTTATATTATTGATATTTTATTTAAAGTGAGGCAAGAAACCCACACCTGGAGAAAAACCCGCACCCATTTTCTTTTTCTTCTTTTACCCAAATTGTTGTGTTTTTTACTTCCAGAACGTAAAAAAAAATAAAAAAGTCGGGTTATTATAGTTTCTTTTTCTTTCTTTTTATTCCTTTTTAGTGTTTTTTATTCAAAAATAAAAAATGATTCGAGTTTGATTCAAAATGAACTATCAAAGAACAAAATTAGCCCGGATTTTTATGTACTTTCAGTGTATTATAACATTGTTTCAAATTTGTGTTTTTTCAAAAAATAAATATACTATTATATAAACTATATATATAGTTCAATGATTTAAACTACATTTTTAACTTGTAATAGATTATCAAAACCCAATTTCTAAAAATAGTTTATATTTTCACAAGACAAATTATATAATATAATATAGTATAGTAAAAATATTTAAAAATTTGCTTTTTTCTAGACAAATATTTACAATCAAAAGGGTCTATTTGTCGTAATTATAATTGTCGAACTTTCTTAATTGTAGCACAACTGGCCAATCAATTGGGTAAACGACAATTAAATATTTTGTTTTCGAATCTGTAACTTTTGTTGAATTAAAAACTAAATTTTTTATAAAAAATAAATTTCAATATTAAATATAATTTACTACAAAATTCACTCATTTACGACAAATGGATATTTTTTTCTGTTGGATTCACGACAAATAGACACCTTTGACTGAATGTACATCTAATATAAAAAAGATTATACAAACAAGTTATAGAATGTGTTTTTTATCGTATCAATCATTATCAATATTGATAATGATTTATATTAATATATATATAAATATAATAAGTTTGTATTATAATACAAATTTATTATATTTCTAATATTTGTTATTTTACGAACTAAAAAATTATTTAACTTAAATTAAATAATTTTAATAAAAATATTTATAAAAACACCACCAACAAACTATATATATTATTATAATTATATTAATATATACCATTAAAATGACTAAAGTTATTAAAATATTAAGTGGGTTTTATATCCACCATTTTTTCAAAAAATTTTTATTAAAACTTAAAAATAAGATAAACCAGTTCAAATATTCAAACTTACACAAACAACAGAGATGTGTTTGTGTTGAGTTATTGCGTATCCCCATTACTGTTTGGCAATTTTATTAATTTATTTTAACACAGCGCATATAAATTAACGATTAGATAATGCAAATTACGCGCGACTAATGTTTGTTTGTTTTTTATGTTATTTATTATGTTTAATAATGGCTGTTAAATACAATTAATTAACTATTAGAAACAGGTTTAAAGTGGATATAAATTATTGATTACTTATTAGTATTTTTATGGTTAATAAACTAAATAACAATCTATAGTTTAGATACTATATAAAACTAATCAGTAATTAATTGTTTAAAGTATGTATTAGGAACTGAACCTTATATTATATTTTTTAATCTAAACATTTAATAAATTATATTAAAATTAAACCTAAAATATGTTCAAAATCTTATTAATCACTTCATCAGATATATCATAATAATATATATTA
>NW_004191664.1:6204-10476 GCF_000330505.1 Entamoeba invadens IP1
ATTTAGAGACCTTTCACATATACCCCGGAACTTTAGACTATTTTGAAAACGATAATTTTTACAGAGTGATATCGTGGTGCCCTATAGAACTTGGTACAGTACCACACAACTTTAATACACGCAAAAAATATTTTGTATCAAAAGATTCGAATGTTGCATTTCCTCTTCCACGTCTCAACATTATTGAAATTAAAAAACACTCCTTTGAGTCGTCTTATATAGTACAGTCCACTAAACTAATTAATTTTGACAAAATTCCAGATACTGTGACCTCAATAGGAGAATATACATTCTTTCGTTTCAATTATGAAGGGAAAATGACACTTCCACCCAATTTACAATCACTTGGCAACAACGCGTTTTCTTTGTGTAAAATGTCCGAAGTTGTTGTCAATGAACTGCTGACTGACATTGGTGAGTCGGTCTTTGAGAACTGCACACAACTAACAAAAGTCGTTCTTCCACTTTCAATAAATAACATTCCTCGTAGCTTTTTGTTGAATTGTATCAACTTAAAAACGATCAAATTTGTGGATTCGGTGTACAGAGAAGACAGGATGTGTGCTTTCAGTGATTTGGCGTTTCACACGTGCAAGTCGTTGAGTTGCATTGATACACCACTAAGTATAACAAGCTTTGGAAATTGTTGCTTTGGGCGATGCACATCACTCGCGTGTATCAACTTTCCTTCAAAATTAATGCACTTGGGAAAGTTTTGTTTTGAGCAGTGTTGTTCACTAAAAGAAATTGAAGTTCCATTAAGTGTCACACACATCGGAAAGTGCTGCTTTATTTGTTGCCAAAATCTCACAGCTGTCGTGTTAAAATGTGAATTAAACGAAATAAGTGAACACCTCTTTGGTGACTGTATATCGCTTCAGAGTGTAGAATATCCACAAAGTGTCACATCTATACAAGACTACGCATTTCTCAACTGTAAAAAGATCACTTCCATCAACTTAAAGAACATTAAAGTTATCGGAAAATCGGCGTTCAGAAAGTGTTCCTCGTTGACTGATATAAATTTGGAAAATGTTATTAAATTGGGTGAAAAGTGTTTTTCTAATTGTGAAAAGTTGGTCAAAGTAAGTGCAACAGGAAAAATTAAAATTCTCCCAAACAACTGCTTTGAGAATTGTGGATATTTGGAGGAATTCGAATTTCCACAAGAACTTGAGATAATAGGGAAGTCGTGTTTTTCAAAGTGTGTCAAATTAAAAGGAAAAATAGAGTTTAACAAAATCACAGAAATTGGAGAAGAGTGTTTCTTGGAGTGTCATGACATTCATAATGTGATTATAAACGGATGTTTAGAAGAATTAAAATATGAGACTTTCATGAATTGCGTTTCTTTAGAACAGGTGATTCTTTCAAAAACAGTGGAAAGAATTAAAGATGGGTGTTTCATGAATTGCTTGTCTCTCAAAGAAGTGAAATGTGAAGGAAATACTGTGATAGATGGAATGAATTGTTTTGTGGGGTGTGAAGTCCTTGACAAAATAAATATCAGATTCAGAGGCATTGAGTATGGGAGTTTTAAGGGCTGCAAACAACTTGAAAGAAATGCTACAATTGATAAACTGTATTTTTAATTATTTTAGTTGTTTATAAAGAATAAATAATTTAAATTGCCAATTAGAATTTATTCATATTTCATACTTTATATATAATCGATCCAAATATAAAAATAAAAATGAAATTACTTGAATATAAAGAATAGTGCGTTTTATAAATTTTGTATTTAAAAAGCAATAAAAGTATATTCAAGTAGACAATTTAAATACAGTTAATTAACAAAAACTTTTGAAATTGTATATGTAGTTGTATTGGTTATATTTCATTTTTGATCATTTTCAATAAAAACACATTGTTTATTCTTTAACACTTATTAGTTCAGTTATGATAAATGTGTTTATTATATAATTATTTTATTATTTAGTCGTTGATAATAAAATATAAATTTATTTGTAGCATTCAAAATGTACTATACAGAATATTATATAATAGTATAATTTAAAGGATAAAATAATGAATAAAATATTTAATATTATAGTTAATATAACTATTTAATTCTTGTCAAAAGTCAAAACTCAAACCTTTTTAATTTGACGAACACAAATCATAAAAAAGATTTAAAAAACGAAAAAAGACAAGCCTCAAAGTCTTCGATTAATTCAAAAATTGAACTTGAAAACAAACATGTCGAAGTGCTCGGCACCATCTCTCGGAGGATTTAGTTACCAAACAGTTGTCAATATCAAAAGAGAGCCAAAGGTGAAACCAGCACCCCGCAAGGAACTTAAAACGGAAGAAGTGGATGAAGGGTGTTCGGAAGAGAAGCGTGAACTTCGCGAAGGGTACCAGAGTCTTGCAAATAAAAAGATAAAAGGAAAAAATCCACGAAGGGTTGAGAAGCGCTCTAATTTTGGAGATTATAATTGATTGTGTGTTAGAATAGTTTGGTTTAATGAGTAACTGTTTTTATTAATTATCATTTCTGAATAATTTGAAATACCATTTTACATTCTATGTTAATTTATGTTGTTATATATAATTTTCAGTCTTGTTGTGATTTATTTCAATTTGTTTTTTTTGCAATGTTCATTATTCAACATGGTCAAATGACATATAAATTTAACTGTAATTTATTTATAAATGTTTGTTATTTTATTAAAAATACTACTTTTGTTTAAATACAGTTGTTATCTATTTTATAAAATCAAACCTTTGAAAAGAATAAAATATATTAATTTTATTATTTTCCAGAATCGGCATTTTTTTCTTATCAAACTCCAAAACTTGCTATATAGAGACTTCATTTTTGGTTATTGTAGACAATGCATGTTATTGAGAAAACTTGCTTATTTTAAATTTAATTGTTCCTCTATCTCTATTATTATATTTACAATAAATAAAACTATTATTATTTATGATTGGTATTTATATTTGTGATAACTTTTTTATCAAAACTTGGGTTGGATTTACACAGTGAATTATTAATTACAAATGAGCATAAAAGTATGTTTTAAGCCTGTTGTTATTAATTTAATGTTATTTAACTTATTCTAAATTGTTATTTACAAGTTGTACCAGCCCAATACTGTTTATTGTTTAAATATCAAACAAAGTTGTTTTAAGTTTTAAATATAGTATTATTTTTAGTAATTCAAATGATAAACAATTATATACAAATATTCAATTTTGTTATATAGAGTTATTTTAGAAGGATGTTTGAATTCAATTTAAATTAATATCAAAATAAATTTATTTCAATATATAAAATTATTTATTATTTTGTTTTTTCATTATATCAAAATATAATAATATCCAAAAGCAAGTTAGATATTGTTAAACCATTGTGTAGGTCCAAGTGGTTCCAAGAACATCACAATTGACCAACAAAGTTCTTCCTTGATCATAACATTGGTCGATCACATTATGACAGTATGCTTTTCCTTGTGGGCAATTTCTTCCATCTACAAGAGCATGTTCACCCTGCAAATCTCCACCACTTACGCACCAACTACCCATTTCAACTGAATGAATAGTTCAATTTCACTTATTAAATACCTCTTATTTATTTATATATTTATGTATATATTAGTTTGTTGTTGTATAATAGTTGTTATTAATAAAAAAATGATAATTTGTTATATGAAATGGCTTAATATTGTTGATATACAACGAATGAAAGATTTTATGGACAAAACAATTCAATTTGTTTTTTATAATACATTATTATTGTTAAAGACACTTAAAAACTTTCATTTTTGAAGAAATTTACATTAACAGTTACCAAATCATTAGTAATTGAATCAAATATAAATTATTTAATGTTTGAAATGGTATTTTACATTGAACTGTGTTTAAGTTTTTTTTATTGATTGGCAACTAAAAATAAAATTATCAACTTAATTCTTATTAAAAATTAATTGTAATATTTAATTTCAACAAATCATATATAAACAATAAGATTATGTATTCAAAATTAACAATGTATAGATAACCGATATTATGATTTTGTTATATTTTGATAAAAATTATTAAGACTTAAATAAGTGTATGAAATAAATAACTTAAAAATGATTTTGTTTTTATTAAATAAATCCTTTTTTCATATTCCAGAAATAGAGTTAATGTGTTCTTTTAATTATAATATTGTCAAAAGATAATACCACAATACTTAAATAAAATACCATCCAAAGCACCAAAATTGTTATTGAAATACACTCTTTGTATTTATCAAATATAAACAATTAAAGTTTATTTTTA
>NW_004191664.1:10576-21873 GCF_000330505.1 Entamoeba invadens IP1
GTTATTTTACTAGAGTACCGTGAAAATCACTGCGGCGTGAAATATACTGCGAATTGTTATGAGCAAAAATAATGTTATTGTTGCTTCTAAAACATAAAAAATAATTTTCTTTGTAAAAATGTTATATAATATGGCTATTAATAAAAACAAGGGTAAATTCGTAAAAACGAACATTCCAAACAACTCAAACTAGATATTGGTTTTTATTTTATAGTTTTTAACAATTTATAACTTATAATACGAAACAATACATCAAAACATAATTACAAAAACGAATAAGTTAGGACATCGTATATTTAAATAATTAGTCCACTCTTTGGTTTTTATAAAACTCTATTTGATTTCTCTTCAGCTACGCGTTATTTTATGCTGGGAATATTCAAATTATTAACTTTTATTGTATAAACATAATTCATCATCAAAAACAATATATTCAATCGTTATAATTATATAGAAATGCACAGTAATATAAACTCGAATAATTTTAGATGGAATAAACGTATTAACATTTATATTATTATTAAAACAACAATTGTAATACAATAAAGTGAATACAGATATAATACAAAAACGTGTTATGAACATATCATATTAATAAATTAATAAAAATAAAAATATTTGATGATAACAAACTGTTAACGAACGTGGGTTTGTCGGGTATAATTATTTAATCACACATGTTTTAAAAAATAAATAATTTGTTGAAATGAAAGAATTAAGTTGTTTGGGGTTCTTGTGTATTAACCCTTTTAAAATAATGATAATTTATAATAAAATTATCCATAATTAATCGACTAGTTCAATTATATGATAATAATTATTAAAAAAAATAGTTTCACATTTAAAAAATATAATTTATTGTTGTTTAATTATAAATTTTTGTAATTGTTATGTTGATGTTAATTAAATTTGCATGTTAATTAATTATTTCACTTGTTTGTTGTTTATTATATTTTAATTAAATTTATACTATATTAATAGTTCATTGTTAAATTTATTTGCTGTGAATTGTGATTGTATTTCCACAACATTCCACAATCAAAATAGACAGTGGTCATACAACCAACATGTCAAATATTTACTGAACAGTTTATATTACAGATGTTGCTATTAAATACATAATTATATTGTTTATTCATTTTGTTATTAAACCTTTTTTTGTGTCACGGTGTGACGGGTTAGATTCTTTCTTTAAATTTTTTAATCGAAAAATCAACGACTTTCATAAAACATATACAAGACATTGAGTAATGATTTTTTAAATAACAAATCATTATAAAATTAACCAAGGAATTCATTTTATACATCAGAATGAAATAATATTGCTAAGTGATTATTTGGTTATTAAAATTATGAGAACGATTTTTTATTGGTAATTTTTAATCTTTAACGACAATACATTATTTTGCAAAACTTTATTGTTGAAAGGTGTTTATAATTTATCAAATATATGTACTGTCCAATAAAATTTTATTTCTTAAATCGATGTAACGGGTAAATAAATATCAATTATTGACACATTTATTCACATTTTGAAAATATCAAAACATATTTTTTCTTGGTAAAATAATTTTTGGATATGTGAAACTATAATTTAGAATTTGTCTTTTAGTAATAACAAAAAATTTAAAAACGTTTTGTTTTTCAATTAGAAAAGGAAAAAACAAAACCCTCATAAATAGTATATAAAAAACACCATTTTTTCCTCTTAGCACAATTTGTTGACTTAGCCTCAAAAGATTTTGTAGAACAAAATTGTCATTTTTCATTTTAACAGCCTCGAATAACAAAAAAAATTTAACCCAAAATGTTTTAAAAACCCTTAATAACATTATTTTTGACCAATAACAATTCGCAGTAATATTTCACGCCGCAGTGATTTTTCACGGTACTCTATACAAATATTGTTATTAACTAAATTTATCAAAATAAGTGATTATTAAATATTAAAATATTAAACAGAAAAACTCAACAAGTATTAATAATTTATTAGAACAAAAAAGCAAATGCAGGTGCCAACAGTGCAAAGACCTCAAACGCACCACTTGTGGTTTTGTACGAGTATGTCGATTTATCCACATTTGTCGAGTTCTGCAATCGTTTTCATATCCTTGTGGCTGCCTGTGTAGTCCGAGTTTTCAAAAGTTTTCAAGACAAGATTTTTCCCATAATTGCATATTGCTCAGACTCTTTTGATTTTCTAATGCACTCACCAAAGTAAAGTGATTCTCTTGGATTTCCATCTTCATTTGAAATTGAACACGATTTCCCATAGTACGTGTATTTTACAGCAACATAATCAGGTAGATTGTACTTAATAACGCCTTCTGTTGCAACTTGTGAACTGGATCAACCAAGTGTTGCAGTCATTGGAATTGTATGTGTTGACGTACATGGTATTCGGTTCATACTTTACATAATTGAATGTTGATTGGTAACACTTACCAAACCTTTTAATTGCTATTTCACTGAAATTGAACTTGGCCATATACCTCACAAACACTCAATTGTTGTTGTTTTGTAATTTGTTTGAATTTAATTTGGGCAAAAAGAGGCAAATTATTTTTTTTCCTTAAATTTGGATGAGTGGAACATATTATTTTAAACATGTTTCAATATGTTATATATGTAAAGTATAATTTGTATTAGTACTGTGACACCTGGCTGCCAACTGGTTCGTCGTTGGTTAATTATCCTGTTGTCTACAACATCAACGATTGCATTGCTGTGAAGAACACTTTTGATAACAAGGGATGTGAAAATACAATTGATGACGCAAAACCCACAGAACATTAATACACAGACGTTTGCACAATAATGGGTGTTGGATCGACCAGATATGCAATTGAAGGAAATAAACTTGTTTTGAAAACGTTCACAAACAAGGATTGCACACTCACATTTACTCTGAATGTTGAAAATGAAGAACTTGACAAATGTGATAAATCAACTTACTCGTACAAACAAATTAATAATTGCTCTTTATTAATATATTTCAAAATGTTAAACATATCATAAATATTAAAAAATGCATTTCAGAATTATAATTCGACATTACTTTGATTGTTCACTTGTCTTACGTTATCAATAATATGTAAACTTGATTAAGTTGATAATTAATACATAATACAAATATTAAAAGTTGTATATTTGTTTTTTTAACAATTTTAAAATTTTTAAAAAATATTTTTTTTGTTTTGAAAATACAACAATTATTTCCTCATTACAACTATGATAATTGAAACGATCGATTAAATTATTATAAATGAAGATTCAAATAACATTTGTTTTTAAATATCAATAAATGTTATACCGGAAACCAATTTATTAGAATAATAAATAATATTACTTTATTAATTCCGATATAACACCAAGAATATTCAGACGAAAAAATCGATTGAAAAATCTTATATTAAATTTTACTGAATAACTTTTCACACATTGTTTTAGTAACGACTTCCACTATAAAACGGCGCTTTATCAAATTCACATCCAACAAATTATGGCCGAACACATACCCACTGAACGAGAGTTGATGTTAACAGGTAAGTTATACGACAGCACAGTTCCAGACTTGATAAACGAGCGAAGAGTCTGCAACGAGAAGATCATTGCTTTCAATAACGAACCAAAAGAAGAGAAAAGAGACGTCATCCTTCGTGAACTTCTTGGGGCGTGTGGCGAAAATGTCACATTTCTTCCTCCATTCCACTGCGACTATGGAAAGTACATCCAAGTCGGCTCAACGACGTTTGCAAACTACAATTTGGTTGTTTTAGACGCAAACCCTGTCTATATTGGAAGTCATGTTCTAATTGGTCCCAACGTCACAATACTTGCAGGTACTCACCCAACAGATCCAACTATAAGAAACTCGCTTTTGGAGTACGGATTTCCAACACGAATCAAAGATGGTGCTTGGATAGGTACTGGCGCCATCATCATGCCAAATATCACAATCGGCGAAAATTCAGTTGTTGGTGCGGGGAGTGTCGTCACTAAGGATGTCCCAGACAACACCGTCGTTGCTGGTAATCCGGCCCGAGTCATCAGAAAAGTAGAAACACACCCGGGTTGGACTACACAAGACAGAAACGTGCCAATCAAGTGATACTTTGTTTTATTTCTATTTATAATATTATTATAGTACATTATATTATATTATATTATATTAAAACAATAAAAACTTAAAACTACGACTGTTTAAATTTTGTGAATTACTTTTGTGTCTGGACTGAAACAGCATTCTCCGATTACTTTAATTGACTTGGGCAGAACAATTTCAGCCAGTGAGTCACAGCCTTTGAAACATTTTCGCCCAATTTTAGTGACATAATTATTCATTTCTACACGACTCAAATTTTTATTACCTAGAAAGCAGTTTTGCCCGATAGAAGTCACTAACTTTGGAATACAAACACTTTTGAGATTGCAATACATAAACGCATAATTGTTTAACTCCAACAAATTATCAGGCAAAACGATGTGTTGCAAATTTGAACATCCATAAAATCCCGTGTGGCCAATATCGTGTATTTTACTTGGAAGAGTCACCGAAGTCAAATCTGTTGCATTCTCAAAGCAAAAGTCGGGCAACCACGTCACAAAATTTGGGATTTGCAACGAGTGGAGTTTTGAATCATAAGTGTGTGTCCTCAAGTTGTAGTTACATGGATTTATCTGTTTGACGTCATCATAGTATTCCCACTCTACTCGTTCATATTGGACACGCTTGAACTCAAATTTAGATATTCCGTTATTTGCATACATCGACTTTGTCATGGTGCGAGTTACTGTTTCATACACTTCGTAGTCCCATATCACTATTTTGTAAAAGTCGATCTTCTCGAGTATTTCTTCAACTTTATTGGTGCTTTTTGTGTGCTTTTTCGAGTCTTCCGAATCGTCTGAGTCTGTCGAATTTGAGTCGGTGTCATCACTTGAAGTCGAAGAAGTCTCTGGAAACTCGGGAGGATATGTCTTTCTTATAATTTCATTTCCAAAAGTCTCATCTTTACGAGACCATATGTAGAGTGTCTCGATATTGGGAAAGTGCTTTATTGTCTTTCTGTTTAATGGGATTGGGTTGCAGTGAAACTTTTCCATGTTGTTTTGATATTTCTTACAAACAAATTCCAAGTTAATGAAATCGTCAATTGTTGTAAAGTACTGAGAAACAATCATCATATGATATCCATCTATTGTGGACATGTGTTTTTGATTATTTTGTTTTGAAATTATTTAAAAACACACTTTCAGTGGTGTGTTTTCTAATATCTATTTTTAAATTAATTTTATTTGATTAATAAAAATGTTATAATTAAATTTTATACTTCAATTGAATTAATTAAAAATACTTATGTTTGAAAGTTGAATGACATCACATTCAACATCTGGTTTTATCTAATTGAGTCTAATAAAAATTCAAATAGACTTTGAATTTTTACTATTAAAAACATTAAAATTTTAATTTTCTATAGTTTTTATGTGTTTTATGCTATTTAATGTATCAATAACAAGCTATTAGTGATTTAACATATAAGCAGTTTTGAGTTATTTTGAATACCAAAGTGCAATGTAATACCATTGCATAAACTGTTATTATGGTCAAAACATTCAGACGTTTATATTATAGTATTTGTTTAAATAAGTAAATGAAAATATGCTGATTAACAATAACAAGACATTAATATGTTATAACATAACAAATTTTAACAACAATAAATAAATATCACAATGATTCTAATTGTTTAATCACCATCTCAATATCAGGTCTGTCTTTTGGCGTTTGTTGCCACGCCTTAACAACAACATCTTTCTGTTTTTCAGTCAACATCTCTGTATTGGGACGTTTGCCATAACACACTGAGTCTGCAATATCCCACGCGTATTTGTAGACATCCTTTGGAAATGCGTCACTCCACGTAAAACACTCATACATCGTAATTGCAAATGAATACACATCTGCCGCCTTCTTGTACTTCTCTTTGTTTAAGACTTCAGGCGCCATGTACTTTGGTGTTCCAATACCTTTTGTGAATGTCATGTTGGTCATCAGCATATTAATGTTTCGACTTGCTCCAAAATCAGTCAATTTCGCATTCACTTTGTCATTCACATCAAGTGAAAAGACAAGAATGTTGTCTGGTTTAATGTCTCTGTGTAATATCCCGTTTTCATGTAAATACAAAATTCCTTTGGCTGCGTCAATCATCATTTTATTGCGAATTTGTAAGTCAATTTCATTTGAATTTTTGTGACTCATCAAATCCTTCAAACTTCCATATTGTGCATATTCAGTGACCATACACACTTTACTTGGTATAAACACGGCGCCATAAAAGTGGACGATAAAGTCACTCCGGAATTTGTCCAACATTGAAACTTCTTTGGTAAATTCATCCATCACATTTTCTTGTGCACTTTTCATTCGTTTAATTACAACAGTGTTTCCCCTGTAATTTCCTTTGTATACAATACCAAAAGAGCCCTCCCCTATTTTGACACCTTCTATTAATTCGTCTGGATCAATTCGAATTGAAATCTTTGAAACAGCAGATATCCCAATTTCCTTGCAAATTGCTTTTTGTTGTGTATACGAATTTGCCACTAAAAGTATTTTACTTTCAATTTTGGAAGTACACGAAAGTGTCAGTAATATCTCAAATTCACACGCAAAGCCTTTTGGCAACACGACTATTTGTGGATTACTCTCAATTTGATATTTCTGGTTTGTGAGTGTTTGTGTTGAAATTTGAATTTTCATGTTGTGTTTGGTGACGTTACCAACACACAACAAATCTCTCTGCTTTTCGTTGACTTCGACTTCTTCGCCATCGTTGAAAACTATTTTTGTTTTATTTACCACAACGCCATCACCAACTGTCACAAATTGAATGTTCGACTTTGACATTTCAAATAGTGTCGTTGTCGTTTCAATGGACTTCTCTTTCAAATATTTTGAGACGTGTTTTACTATTAATACAATCACCAATATCGTCACAATGAGTATAACTATTATAAGAAGTACACCTATTAGTATAACCCACCACACAACATGTGAATTGCAGTAAGTGTCATTTGCACTTGGTGTGTGCCAAAATGAGCATCTTGTGCATTTTGAATGACCAACTTCTTTGCAATTTGTTATGAATGAAATATCAACACATTGTGAGTCAACCAAAACTTCATTTGTATCACATGAAGTACACGCGTATTTTGTTTGTACACACGTTAAACAAGTCGCATTACACTTTTCACACTCATTTGTGTTAACTGTGAAATACCCATCAGAACACTTTGAACATCCGTTTTGTGTTGTTTTTAATTGACACCCAACAATGTCGCTTTGTGGTTTGCATTCGTTATTGGACGTTCGATAATTTGTTAAATTGCACGTCAAACAGCTTTCTCTGTTGTTGCAAGTCCCACATTTGACGTCACATTTCTCACAATACAACCCACTTCTGTAATATCCATCATTACATTTGACACACCCACCTGATGGTATAAACTGTGTACAAATGCCATTCAAGACGTTGTTTGTAATACACTTGTGGTCACTCAAAAACGTCCCTTCTTTGCATGAAAGACAAAATGTTGAATTTGAGATGCAGGTGTCACAGTTATCATCACAACTCACACACTTCCCAAATAATAAAAAGTATTTGTCGTTACAACTGACACACCCATATTGCGTTGTTTCTTTACAATTGGATTGTTCAATTTCTCCATTGTTTTGTATGCAATTTCCATTATCGTCTATCGTGTAATTGTTAGTACATTCAACACATTTATTATTGAGTGTAAACACACACTTATCTTGTGTTACAGAACACCTCCCATTCTGTTCTGTTTCTTCATTGTTTTTGCAAGTTGTCGATTCACAACTACCACTCTCTGTGATTTCATAATTAGTTGAACATTTCATTGGCTTCTCAACATCACATTTCATCCAATTCGCATTATTTGTTGTGCAACTTATGCACTCGGAGTTATCTATGTAATACCCATCTTTACAGTAAATAATGTCGTTGTAAAAATAAACCGATGTGTCAAGTGTTAAATGGCACATTCCATCATCTCCAAGATAATAGCCATTATTACATACAATACACTTGTTGTTTTCACATATCATACAATTGACATCACTGCATGAACCACAATTGGCGTTGAGTTCTCCTTTATAACATTTAATACAATTAATCCCATTCGTTGCTATACAGTCTTTGTTTGTTGTGCATTGTCCATTATCAATAACATAACCACTTGCACATTTAATACACACGTCTTCATTACCAACTTCACAATTGTTATTAAATTGTACGCAATCATTACTGGCATTCAAATAATATCCATTTTCACATTCGACACAACAATTTTCCAAGTTGAATGTTTTACAATTTTGTGATAGACCAACACACTTTCCATTTACAAGTTTTGTGTTTGTATTACATTTTAAACAAATTGTTTTTGACAACGAATTTTTCATCAAAATACAATCCGGACTGATTGTATTGTAATTTTTATCATCCTCAAAATACAACACAGCAACATCACTCGCATTAAATGATTTGGTGAATGTTAAATTATTTACTTCTGTCACATTTTCTCCAAAGGATACAAAGCAATTTCCACCCATTGAAATAATATCGATAGTTCCTTCCAATTCAATTTTTATCTCTGTAATTTGACTGAATATTTCAATATTAAAATTCAATTTTGGAGTTACTCTCAATGTGTGCGTTGTCGAATCGTAATTAAAAGAAAGTGGTTTTCCTATATTTGTGTCTGTTACAGTTAATATCCCAAATGAAAATTTGATACTAAAATAATTAAATAGCAATGTAATATTAACACGGACATCGTCTTTGATTTGAATTTCTTTGATATTATTTGCATTATACATGTCAACATTTTTATCAATCACAAAAATTGTATTTAGCATTTGAACGTTTTTGAAATCGACAATTGAAACATTTTGATTCAAATTTAAATAGCAATTTGTGTCTGCGTCGTCACATGGACAGTGTGGATATTCAAACGCATAATTTTTATTTGCACTGTAACTCGTTTGATATTCACTTTGATTTAAAGTACACACCACGGTTCTGTTTTGTGGTACATGTTTCGGACAAAATCTCATCAGTCTATTATTTGATAAAAGAAACGCAGTTCCATCAGTACAATTATAAGGGAAGTCTTTTGTATGTAAATGAGAGTCATCATTGTTAAAGTTAAAACAATTAGAATCGTTCATTGACAACACGTCAAAACAATTTGAATTTCCAGTGGGATTTGTTATATAAAAATTTTTATCGGTGGTATTAGTGTACAAGTGAAGCCAATTAGATTGCCATAACACAATTGGGGGCTTTTCAAGTTGTGGGTTTTTAATCAACAATTCTCCACCAATTGAAAAAGAACCAAAAACTTTTATTGTCGAATTATCTTCGACAGTAAAATTATGTTCCGAGTGAAATGATCCATTGAGAACAACAGTAATGTCTTTGCTGATATAAAAAAGTTGAAAAGCATTCATCCAAGCTTTGGAATTGATTGTAATAACATTTGGAGATGAAATTAAAAGTGAACCAAATATTGTCAGTGTAGTAAATCGAAAATCTTCATTTAAACACAAAGAATAAGTTGACGAATTGAACTGATTACAATTAAAATTTCCATTTGAACTAAAACCTAAAGATTGATCAATTCCGATTGGTTGACAGTCGCATTCATAAGATTGGGTTTTAAGCACAAAAAGCGTGAAAAACAAGAAATCAAACATTTTAATTGTATATTTGAGATTAGATTGGAATCCTAAAAAGTAATTTGAACCATGGTAATAATTAGTTTTTTTAAATTAACACTAAAAACAACAATAATAATATTTGACATTAGAATATTTTTATCATAAATAAAGTTTTTGAAGAATACAAAAATTTGAAGCTTACAGATGTGGAACTAAGGTTTTGACCATGATTATAGTTTCGACTAATAATTAATAATTATTATACTATTGTAAAAACTAAAATATGAAATGTTATATTTTGACCATGTTTTTGAAATAAATAAGAAAAATTGATTATTATTATTCAAATAGTATTTAAATAATAAATCGAAATTATGGTACTTGTCGAAACTTTAGTTCCACATCTGTATATCAACATATTCATGAATTTAAATTAAGAAAAAACGGTATTTCGCCATAATATGGCAACAATTCAAAAAACTTTTCGTAATAGTTTTTTTTTAAAAAAAATTCAATCTTTATTTACTCAATACAGTAAAACCTCCCAAGAGTGGTACCTCTGAAGAGCGGGCATTTTTTAGACTGAAACTATAAATAGAGTTCTCTATCGAGCGGTAATTGAGGTTTGATTGGCTAAAAATGCCCGCTCTTGAGAGAACAAAATTACCACGCCCGCCCGCTCTTGGGAGGTTTTACTGTAATGTGGCAAGGTTTTACAGATTGAGTATTTACGAAATTTGAAGAAAACCAATTAATTATCAATTTTTTTGTAATTATTAAAAACCTTATTTTTACATCAATAAATCTTGAATTTATTTGGCACGCATTAAATACTTTATCGATAGTTAAACGAATTATCAAAATTTATTTTTTTTATAAAAATAGAAAAAGTCGAATTTGAAAGAGGTTTCATTGGAAATATTTTCGATGATGATTTGTGATTAAATTGTGTTGAAAAAGCGTGTTTCAACGTTTTTTAAAATACATTTTTTACTATAAACAAAACAATAATTAAGTGTTTGCTATTATGTTGAAAAATTGTCCTCTTCTCAGCTACTGTTTGTCCGTTTCTGTGTCACCAACTTTCCAAGTCCGTTCTGTGTTGACGCGTATACGTTTTTTAAACATGAAAGTCAAAAGAATTGGATCTAAGTAGTAAAACATATATACTCAAGCAGAGTCTATCACGGAACAGGGAAAAATTTGGAACTTGTCCCAAAAACGCATTTTAAAATGAAAAGGTGTATTTTTTCTTTGTTTTTACGACAAAAATAAAGTAGTTTTAATAAAATTCATAGTTATGTTTGTTTTTACGATCTCCAAAACCTTTTCTTTACAGATGGGGATTTTTTGCCGCGGTCATTTTTAATGTTAAAACGACAGTTAACAACAAAACTATAAAATATTAAAATGTATAGTATACAAATAAATGGTTTATTAATATAATATCTATACTATATAAAATAAAACTATTAATTATAATTTATAATATTATAAAATATTAGAAATTGTTTAATAAAGATGAAATAATAATTTAACTTATTAA
>NW_004191664.1:21973-34020 GCF_000330505.1 Entamoeba invadens IP1
TGTTTTAATATAGATCACAATTTAATTATTTTAAATTAACAATCATTATTATAATTATTGATTTTATTTATAAAATGTTAAAGAATATTATATAAAAGTACTATAAAAACAAGTGAGTGAAAAAAATCTGGCTCGTTTTTAATTATAATAAAATATAATATTTATTGTTATATGTTATAAACATTTAAAATACAGTCGAATTAGGTCTAATTGTGATAGTATTTTTTATGAAAGTGATATGATTTTTATAAAATGTACAACATTTTTGATAAAAATGATGAATTAATTGAGAAGTGATAGTAATTTGTTTGAAAAATTATGAGTATTTTTTATAAAAGTGATAAATAATCGTAAAAAATGATGATTTATGGTAAAAATGATGGGAAATTATATCAAAAGTGATGGATTTTTCTCAGAAATGATGCAATCTATAAGAAAGTGACCAATAATATTTTGAAAAAGTTTATGATTTTTAACACTTGTGACAGATTATTTTATAAATATATAAATGTCGTTAATTACGGAAACTTCCCGTTATTTTAAACAAAAATAAAATAAACACAAATAAACATAAAATATTACAAAAGATGTGTTTACATTGTTTTTTCTTTAAGTTATTTGAACTACAAAAACAACTTTGATTTAAATAATAATCAAATGTCTCGTTCACTCACATATCTTGATGCAAGAGATCCAATTGTTCGAAGCGATTATATAGAAAATTCTCCACAACTTCTACAAGTTGAAGTTGTGGAATCACGGCGTATTATTCCTTTTATACCACCACAATCTGAAAAAAGAAAAAGAGGATGACCAAAAAAGAATGTAACAAATATTACACAAGTCAAAAGATCATACAATAGAGTATTGCTTTCTGATAAGTTTGAATTAATTAAATTATTTCGAATATATAGAGATACTGTTGAACTGGAATTCTAAAGTACCAAAGTTGGTATTAAGGTTAACACTTAAAATAACTTGTAAATAATTCAGAAATTGGTAGCAAATTTCAAATCGGTGTATGGTCTGGGTAAAATTTGCTTTTGAAATGGTTTTGTGAATATTTAACTTACTAATGTAATAGCCTTAATGGAAAATTGTATAAATGTAGTGTGGTCTTATGTTAATGAAAGAAATTTTTTATGAATGATTGTGTTTATTTTATTTTTGTTTAAAATAACGGGAAGTTTCCGTAATTAACGACATTTATATATTTATAAAATAATCTGTCACAAGTGTTAAAAATCATAAACTTTTTCAAAATATTATTGGTCACTTTCTTATAGATTGCATCATTTCTGAGAAAAATCCATCACTTTTGATATAATTTCCCATCATTTTTACCATAAATCATCATTTTTTACGATTATTTATCACTTTTATAAAAAATACTCATAATTTTTCAAACAAATTACTATCACTTCTCAATTAATTCATCATTTTTATCAAAAATGTTGTACATTTTATAAAAATCATATCACTTTCATAAAAAATACTATCACAATTAGACCTAATTCGACTGTATTTCAAAAACAAAATAAAAAAAATAAATATACTTATAAAACTGTTGTCCAAAATTATTACAATTCACCTCGATAAAATTGATGTTTTGAATACGAAAACGGAGTTTTGTAGTTACAGAAAAGTTCTTGAACTGGTTTACAAAAGCGGAGCTTCGAGACAGTGAGTTTTTCGCAACGACATACAGCTGGTAAGATGTGACATATTTGGGGTTTGTTGAGCCACAACGTGATTCCATTGGTGTTGTTTTGTATTTGTATTACTACTACACACAAATGAATCAAACAACTGAACTAATCAAGGACGAAACAATCAAACAACGAATTAGGAAATTGGAGAATTTCTTATTGTATTGAGATTAAAAGAATATTATTAAGCAAGACTATTCGATTTAAGCAACGATGCATGGACTTCCTTAAGTGTCCCACTGCAGTACTATGAATTCACACAAATTCCAGGCCACCACAAATTGTAAGCGGCTGCTATGATGGAAGAGAAGTATTATAAAGATACTAAAAGAGCTGAATTACTGAGAAAGATAGCGAAGGACCTATCAACTTCATTTGAGAAATTGTTTTGGAATGAAGAGAAAGGGTACTTCGTCCAAGTCATTTGGCAGGACAACAAAAGCAGAAAGTGATCGTCGACACATCGACTGCAACTATCGCGTTCAATGACATTGTAACCGATCAAATAAAAATAAAAACACTTTGATAACATCAGAAAGTCCAACATAAAACTTGTATACGGCTTTTCTTGTATTCCACAAGACTCATACTTCTATTCCTCAAAGTAAAATATTGAAAAAAAAAGAAGCTGGTGAAGCAAGTTTAATATGGGAAGAAGCTGTAGACTAAATCACTGGCGCTAATTGAGTCTCAATGCCTGATGTATACAAACACGCAGGTGTGTGCATGTCACGACAGCGCTTCAGAATCAACAACTCTCCACTCTTTAATTATAAGAAGTAGTAATTTAGTAGTTATGTAATTATTGATATACTATAACATGTGTGCTGATTTAAAATAACATAATATTAAAGTATTAAATAATATAAGGTGGGAGGAGTCAACTGATACTCAATGATGATCATTGGAAAATACTTTGCGAGTGTCAAAGATTTCAAAGTTGTTATGATAATCAGTCGAAGATTCAATTTGTTGAGTAAAATGAACCACTTCAATCCACTTTAGTACATTTAACACTCAAGGAAAACAAGTTGTTACCAAACATCGAGACTTACCACCTCTACTCAAAGAGTGATTTTGACACATTATATCCAAAAAGGTCATTTTTGATTTGATGACTCACGAAGACGCATTAGTCTTTCACAGAACATGAAGTGCACAAATGTTGTGTTTGGTCGAGAAGATGTCAACTCTTTGGTGGTGAAATAACAACAAAAGAGGTGCACTCGTTGTCATCTTCATGTTTCAAATCATCAACTGAACAACTACAGTCTGGTCTCAAACGTTATCTGGTATCTTTTGGACCATAAAAATTGGAATATTTCGGGAAGCCGTGCCAAAATCTATCACAATTATTTCGAGTTTTTTCACGTTTTACCTAATGCCTGATATTTAGACAGAATTAAAGCTATTTTTGTCCACCAGATCACGTTTGAGACACGATAACGTTAAAAGACTGACTCTATAACCATTAAAATATAATATTATTAAGTTTTAAAAATAAACATATCATTTTTTAATAGTAATTATATTATTTTTTATAATAAGTTGAAATAATAAATTAACATATTATTGCTATAGTTTATTTTGTTAAAACCTAATTGTTAAAACGTTGGAACTTTTTAATTCAAAATTTTAATGATTACGCCCAAATGTTTGTTCTATTATCTATTATCGTAACATTTTGATGTATTTTATAATTCAGTTGCTATCATTGTTGTAATTAGTATTGTTAATAGACCAATTGGTAATTATCATTGTATATTTATTTGATTATTTATCTTGATACAAACACTTTGTTATTTACTGTATTACATATTCATCAGATCAAATAAATTATAATTAACAATTAGATCAATACTTGTCACTTTAATGATTCATGAACATCTTATACAGTCCCTGAATCGTTTGCTTTGTCTTTGACTATTGCATTGTCTATTTGATAAACTTTATTGTCTTTGAGTAGTCTGTCCTGTTTTTGAGTATTATCTTATGTCTTTGATCATTACATTTCTTCTCTGAGTGTATTATCAAGTCTTTGAACATCGCCTTATGTCTTTGAGCATTACACTCTTTGTGATATCATTGTATTATCGTTGTGAATTGATCGAGTCAAGTGTTATGGATATTGTATTGTGTTATAATTGAAATTGTATTGTAATTAATTATGGTTATTGTTAATAGTATGGTTAATAATATATTAATAATATATATTAATAATAAAATAAGTTATAATTTGAACTATAAGTTTATATTTAGGTTTTTTTAAATATAAATCATGTACTAAACAATTTAATTAATTATTAATACATTATTTCGATTTGTATAGTTTAAAACAATAGTATTGATATTATTTGTTATATAGTATATTTAATAATTAACAAATATTTTTGAGTTTTTGAGTTTGATTATAATTATTTAATATAGTTTTAAAATATAAATAATTAGTTAGCAACGTTAAATATAAATATGAAAATAAACCTTTATTTATTATAATTAATTGTTTTAGAGCATTTTTAATTATTAGTTATTAGCTTTTTAGCTTTATTTTAAGTTGAATAGGTTTATTTTTATACATATTATTAATAAAAATACAATTATTTAATAGATTGTTATTTCATTATTATTTGTGTTATTAAAATGTTATTTGTAACTATCGGTTTGATGTGTAAAACAGTGCTGCATTTGTCACAATTTTTGTGTTAATTTTGGCAATCACAGCAGTAATAAAATATAAACCAATATTTAAGAATTGAATTGGCTTGTTTTCCCATTACTTGGTCAAGTATTGATTCAAATAACTATCTGTTTCTAATTTTTTTCATTTACAAAAGTCGGCTTTAAGCTCGCCGCTAGATCTAAAAGAACTAAGTGTACATAAATTCAAGACCATTTTAATGACGTGGCAAATAACAAAGAAAAAACACTTTTGTCACGTGATAGACCCTGTATAAATATACAATCAAAAAATATAATTATTTTTAAAAATAAATTTAATCAAAGACAAAAACTATTTAACAAGTAATTTTGTTATATATTAATGGTTTATAAAAATTTATCATTTTTTTTTTCATTTTACCATTCAGTTTTCTTTGAAAAACTAATTAAATTTGCATTTTTAATAAAAACCAATAATTTATAACGAAATTACTTGTTGTTTAACATTTGTCTTTGATTAAATTTATTTTTGGAAATAATTATATTTTTAATAATAAAATTATAATAAAAATCTGTTTCGTTATATAGTTTTGATAATGAATAAAAAATGCCGCGGACACGAAAATATAATAATAATAATGCAAAGTGTCCATACCTTACTACAATAGGAAAACGAACCTTAGCTCAGCGAATGTACTTTAGCCCAGAGAAGTACTTATTATTTTCTTTGAAAACTCAATTTTTTACTAAAAAAACAAATATTAAATAAAAATGACTTAAATATATTTATAGTTTATTAGTTTAATATAACAATAAAAAATAATAAGTTTTCTTTGGGCTAAGGCTAATTTACTGGGCGAAATTTATTTATCCTTACTGTTATACTTACAAAAGTAAAAAACAGATACTGCATATATAATTTAAGTTTGATTTTGCATTTTCAATTGTATTAGTACATCCAATGTGATAGTTAAATATGTTCAAATATTAAAGCGAAACAATTACAACTACACTTACACAACCAATACAATAATAATTAATATTATTATAAATTATAGTTAAATACCCAAATAAAACCAATTATTAGGCTTCGCACCCAAGAATTTTATTATCAAAAATTAGTATCGAAAAACGCTAATATAACGGGTCAATTTTTTCAATATAATAATTATATTTAATATGGAATTATTTTATTATTAAAAATTGATACGACTTTTTTCCAACCACTTTATATTATAAAGTTTTTAGAGTTGAATATCATTGATATTTCCTCATTACTATATTAATTTAATATAAAACTATAAATTAATAGTTAATTGTTGAATTAACCATTTAAAGTAAATAAGCAAAGGCGCAGACTGGATGACTTAATTAACGATTTTCTTCACTTGCAAAAGACACGAAGAGCAACTCAAATCTGTCAAACTCGAAAAACCAAAGAAGAGATGCCACATCGGTTGAAGATACGAGTGAAGACCAAAGGCGTTTCGCTGACACTCGACCGAGCCAAATTGGACGTCTCATCAGTGTTCTACTCTTACACATCAGAAAAAAAGGAAAGTCGATTTTCTTTGTCGTCACTGAAACTCACGGACTTGGACAACTTGTCCGAGTGCGCAACTTCGGGGAACAACGAAAGGTGTGTTGACGTCGTCTATCACCACACCGAGAACTCACAATGCGAAGTCGTCTTCTATTCTTTGACACTCCAGTTGGTCCCCCAATTTCTGAAACGCGTGATCAAGTCGGTCCGCCCGGTTACTGAAAGATACTCAAAAGCTGACGGAGAGAATTTTGATAATATTACTCAGAAAAATGAAGTACAAGATGCGAAGATAAATCAGTCTCAAAACACCACTAAAATTGTGACACGAAAGAACTTCCATTTCACGTTTGATACCACTCAGATCATCTTTAAGAACTATTGCGGTAATAAATTGGTCCTCAGCACCAGTTTTGAAGGAAACGTTTACATTCAAAATGGTCTCCCGGACTCTGCGGGGGTTTTAGTAAAAACGACGAAACTTTCCAGTTCGATGCAAGGGCGGGACAACAGTTCCGATATAGCATTAGTCGACCTCTTGAGTATCTCCGTCAAATTTCAAGAGCCGCCGGTCGCCAATTTTGCGCTTTCTGATTTCCAAAGCCGCGTCTCAAATCGGGACTTAGAGAACACCACCAAATTACTGAACGAGTTGAACGACGCACTGAAACAAATTGCGTCGTCTCAGAACACTGCGGAAGTCAAAGTCGAACAGCACAAGGCGACGCGGGGACTCAAATTTGCACAGAAAAATGTGAGAGAAAAAGCAGCAAAAAGAAAACCATTTTTGTTTAAGAACATGCGAGTTGCGCTGTCGATGAGGAGCATCAAATTGGACTTCTTTTCAGAGGTCGTTTCTACGGAAGGAAAGACGGTGGAGAAACTGCCTGGACTTATCTTCACATGCGACGCGATTTCGGGGGAGGTCGAAGAGAGAAAAGTGTCGGTGAAGGTCAGCAAAGGAAGTTTGGAGTACGTCAATCGCAGTTTGAAGAAGAACGATTGGGTCAAGGAACCATTTATAGAACCATTTGATGTAGTTGTTGACGGGGAGCTGCCAAACTGTCACATAGAAATTAGTCCACAAGAGATGCTGGTGATTAATATAACGCCAGAATTTATTTTGGTCTTGAACGAAATAGCGAAGAACTGGTCGAAAGACGTCACATCTGAATTTTACAATAACAAAGGGAAGTGTGTGATTCAGAACTCCACTGGAAGTGTTTTAAAGTTGTTTTTAGACAACAGAAGTGTTGAAGTTGTGAGTGGCGAGACGAAAGAAGTTCAATTGATTTTGGAGAGGAACTTTTCAGTGCAACTTGACGAATTTGACACGATCAGAATTGACGACTTCAACGACACAAGGAAAAGTAAGAAGGCGTTTGCCGTGACCAAAAGTGGGTCAGTTGCCGGGGCGATACTTGTGAAAACAAAATTGTCCCAGAAATATCAAAGTGTCCAATTTCTGTCGCCCGTCATTTTTATAAATACGACGTCCGTTCCGCTTGACGTGGTGTGGAGAAACAATACCATCAAAATGGTACCAAACATTCAAATGGGGATGTCGATTTCAATGGGGTTAAATCCCTTCAATTTCATCGTCCAACACAGAACTTCGGTTACTAAGAAAGCTGCATTTTCACAAGATAAGTCACTTTTTACACGGACATTTCGAGAAAGAAGCGTGAGTATTTCTCCTATAGAAATTGAGAGTTTCATGAACTTACGCTTCAAATCGAAGAGCTCAGTAAAGTTCTTTGAGTGTTTTGTGACGCCAATGGTCGTCGAATTTAACGCGCCGTTCACGTTTGTTAACACGACGCCACTCGAATTGAAAATCACTGCGTTCAGAATGGCGGAGGACAACACCCAACACCACGTCCAGTCGAGAGACCGAGCACTTTCTGGAGGAAATCTCAATATAAAAATGTCGCACAAAAGTGCACATCAGAGCAAAAGACTGTCCGCAAAAATCCAGACGACTACACATACAACTACTCCACAAGAAGTCGCTCGTCACTCTGAAAGTGCCAGAAATTTAAATCGAACGGCAATGTCCTCGAAATGTGATGTCCAAAATATGGGTCAAAAATTGGGGGAGATCTCCACACCACGACGGGCAAGTTTTCTGAAAACACCATCAAAACGATTACCCCCACCGCCGGTGAATATTTCAAAGACACAAGTCACCCGGAACCGCGCGTCGTCGTTCACAAAGACAGTGACTAAAAGTCCATCGCCGCACTTCTTACCGCAGTTCCTTGCGGACTCTTTTCTGTTTGACGAATTTGACAGAAACGTGAAAAACGGGAAGTTCCAAAACACTGAAAGTGTTGCTGTGAGTAAATATTCGAAGGGGAAGATTTGTGTAGCGCCGTCGAATGAGAAGATTTTTTATTTCGTTGAAATTGAAAAGTGCGACGACAACTTCGTATTTCCAACTAACGAGAAGAGAAGCGCAGTTCTGAAATACTCCAAGAGCGAAAATGCAAAGAATGAAATAAAGACCATCTCGTTCGGGTCACACCATTTGACACAGCGTGTCGGGGAAAGTGGGGAAATATTCATTGAGTGTCCGTTCTATGTCAAAAACCTCACCAAAACGCCAAAAGTTGTGAGAGGAATTGGGCGCATCGATGTCACCGACAAGTTCTTCCTGTACGCCCCAGACCCACAAAGTCCTCTTGCGACGAAAATTGAGTTTTTAGAAAGAAAAGTTGGACCGGGTAAATCAAAGTCGAGTATTGAGCCTACGAACATCCAACTTGGGGAGACGAAAGTTGTGCGAATAGAGGACGAGGTGCTTTCTATAACAACAACTCCTTTTATTGAAAGTCAGTACGCGACACAGTCCATCTGCGTGTCTATCAAAAATCGCTATATACTCAAAAACATGACGGAAGAGATGTTTGTTGTGGACTTCAAAGAACGATTTCAACCTCACGATGAAATGTTTGTCCAGCGCGGGTCTGTGAATATCGCACTTTTCATTGCGAGTGAAAAGGATTGCCAAAACAACACTCAAAATTCCACAAAAGTGCTTTTAGACAAAGCCGATGCCTACCAAGTCTTCTTCAAGACGAAGTCGTCTGGTAAAATCTTTTCGCTGCAGACCAGTGAAGAGCGTGGAATGTTCATCACGAGTATTTGTGGGTGTGATGTCCCGCTGTTACACATTGAGAATTTGACGAATGAAGTTGTCGAGTTAAAGCAGCGTGAGACGAAGACGACGTTCAAATCGAATCCTCAAAGTGTTATTCCATTTGCGTGGGTGTCACCATCGTTAAGTCGTGAGATCATTTTAGAAGGCGTTTCCATCAATCCATTAAAACTCGAGAACGATTACTTCTTCTTTTCAACACAACAGAATTCCACAACACCACTCAAAACTACGAGAATTCGTGTTCTTCTCGAAGCAGACAAAAACTCGACATTTCTGGTCATCGGCGCGGCGGAGAAAGTCAACGAGCAACTTCATCTTTCTCTCACGTTTGTGCTGTCGAATTTGAATATTTCAATTTTCAGAGCGAACGCCGTGGAGGAGATTTCCGTCTCGATTTTTGGGGTCAAATGCGCTGTAATGCAAATGGAGAAGCACATTGGGGTGGAGTGCCAGTTCGACTATTTTCAGGCGGATTTCAACAACTTTGAAGTGAACGCGGCGCCCGTTTTAATCTCGCCGCGGCCATTGGAATGGATCCATAATAACCGAATTCCTTTATTTCACGTTGGTGCGCTGTTAACGACGCAAAAAACAAGTACTTCTGAGAACGTCGTATTTCTCACGTGTTTGACGGTGACGTTGCAGCCGATTGAGATGCTTGTAGAGATCGACGTCCTCAGAGACTTGCTTGACACGTTTTACATGTACCCGCCCATAGAATTTATTGTGAAGAATGAGGAGAAAGAGGTGACTAAAGAGACGTGGATATTTGTGGAGAAAGTTGTGATCAATTCGATTGATGTCAACGTCACACTGAAAAACGGACTGTTTGAATATGATGAGGAGTACGACGCGGTGAAAATCGTGACAAGCGTAGTGGAGAGCGGAGTCGACCGAATTCCAATATGCATTGAAAAACACACACTTGAGAATTTGTACGTCTCGAGCAGCACGTTGTGGACGAGAATTGGGAATAAAGTATTCGGCGATTTGGACCAACTGAAGTGGACGTTTGTGACGCGTCTTGTAGGCTTCCGGTCGGTGGGGACGAATTATACAATAGAGAAACGAGAGGATTTCCATCTGAGTGATATTCCGGACTTGGACGAGAAGCAAAAGAGACTTCTTGAGATTCAATTTACTCGCGCTGAAGTTTCAAGAAGAAGTTGTTCTCAGTCCATTCCGACGCAGTTGTATGAAGCGGAGAAAAACACGTTTGAGTATGCGATATTGGACGGGACCAAGAACTTAGGAACTTCCGTCTATCGCTCGGTGAAAGGCATTTACAGCACATCAGTGGGGCTCAGTGGAATAGCTGAAAGTACCACAAAAGTGAATGCGCCATTTCTATTCATGGGAGGGTTGTTCTTGGGAGCGGCGGGAGTTTTTGTTCGGCCATTTGATGGGGTTTTTGGGCTGTTTAAAAGCTTCTCCGACGGCATTTCGGGGAAGAGCTTTGGCCAAATAGCGACGGAAAGGATTCGCCCGCCACGGTATTGTCCGGGGCAAGTCATTGAATTGAATTTGAACGCGGCGGTGGGGTGGAGTGTGTTAATGGAGTTAGAGGGAGGAGCGTTTAGAACGATGCAGTACAAGACGTGGATGAAAAAAGTCGAAGGAAAGATGTTACGAGGAATTGTATTTACAGAGGAGGTGATGATCGGGTTTGAAAAGAGGAGCGGAACACAAGCAAATTTCCTCTGGAAAATTTTGTATGACAAAATCGGGTCGATGGGAAATGATGGGAAGAACATCGTCGTCTCACTGAAGACTAATATCAAGACGGGAATGTTCTTCCATAGAAATGATCGATTTGTGTTACAAAACTGGGGCGTCGAGTCACTGCCAGTTATCAATAAAATCATTCTCGCTATAATGAATAAACAATGAGGAAATTATAATAAAATGGTGTATTTATATACTAATATATTTTAACCAATTTGAGAAGTTATTTAATAGCTGTTCGGGGACTTTATAGTCCCTTTGAAAATCGCCGACTTTTCAGTGGTCTTAAAAGTCGCTGACCTAAATATTTAGTTAAATAACTATTCAAAATACCATTTATCATGTAAAAGATATTGAAAAAATAAACCATATAAATTTAATATAATTATTATTAAAAAAAGAAATGAAAAAATACCGTCCCAATTATATCTTCTCAAATCATTTTTTAAATTATATTTATATGATTATAATATAACAAATTATAACAACTATTGTGTTTTTACACATTTTTGAGACTATAATGAATATGGTATAATTTATTAAAGTTAATAGTTATTTAGTTCTAAAAGAAGTCGGCGACTTTTCAGTAATATCAAAAGTCGCCGAACAGCCATAAACACCTTATAGTTAATTAACTATAGTTGACAACAAACTATAATTTAACTAATTCAATTATAATAAATATATTCATTTGTTAATTATAATTGAAATAATTTAATTAATTATAATATTTAAGTAACGCTTAAGTAAAAAAACTCAATATTTTTATTAATATAATTAGTTAAAATTATTGGTTAATTATATAGTTTATAGACATGTAAAAATATAATAATATCGATTATTAATAAATGATTTTAATATAGTAATAAATTGGTAGTAATAATAGTATTTTTTTTACTAAATATTAATATTTTAATAGTTAATTTCATAGTAAAAAATATAGTAATTTAATAGTAATTTAACAGTACAATATATAGTAAAATGTATAGTAAAAAGATGTTATAATTTTGTATTATAATTATAGTAAAACTAAATAGTTTTATTAATAATATAATATTAAATGATAATTATAATTTATAATTTATATTATAAAAAATAATAAAAAGTGTATTCATTTTTATATCGATAATGTTTCGTTATTCGAAAATCAACAAATTTGAAATTATGATGAAAAAACTGTTATTGTATATAGATTAAATATATTAATATTTTATTAATAATATATATTAATTATAATGTGTCAAATACA
>NW_004191664.1:34120-36481 GCF_000330505.1 Entamoeba invadens IP1
AGAAGCAAGTGCTACAGCGAACAGAGCAAAGAATTCCACAGCTCCACTTGTATATTGGTACGAAGATTTACTATTATCTACACATTTATCAAGTGTAGCAATTTCATTACCAAGAGTGAAAGTACCCGTGCATCCAGCTCCAGAGTATGTTTTCAAATAAAGTTTGTCGTTTTCAACGACGTATTGAGACGAAGAAACAACGCTGGTGATACATCTTTCAGTATATATAACTTCATCTGGGTTAGCATCTTCATTGGACATTACACATCCAGTAGCATCGTACGTGTACTTAGCAGCGATAAAATCGGGAATGGAGTAAACTATAGGATGTTCATAAGTAGAAGACCCTTGTGGTACCCACTCTTTGCAATCAGTGGAATAATAATAGTTCAGGAAGTTGCCTGAATATTCAATTTTTGCATAAGTCAAGGTACCACTGTTATATATTCTTCCCAGTTTTATGATGTTAATACTGCCATCTAAGGAATTTGGACTAACTTGGTAAAAAGCTGAAGTGAATGATACAAGGAAAAGAAGTGCGAACATCAAGTGATTTGATTTCTTAGTGTTGTTTCTTTTTATTACCATTTTTAAAACATTTTAATGCTGTTTTTTCTTTTCGATGTTAATAAAAAAGTTTATAAACTCTAAGGTATAATAATTGTTTACTATATTTACATGTTTTCGGCATTGTTTTTCGAATGTGTCTTAAAGGTTTTCCTTGTTATTATTTTTGTTATAAACATTCTAAAAGATTTAATTAATTTTTAAAACAAAAAAACAACTTTGAGTACTTATGCATAATTACGAAGTGCCAAAGACGTATTGTAAAAGATGAACAAATAAGAATTTATAATTTCGAATTTGTTTTAAAATTTTTTGTAAGTGTTTTTTTTTGTTTTATACTCGGTTTAGCAACAATTTATGCAAAAATATGTACAAATTGCACAATAAACTGAATTCCGAATTGTAATTGTGTTTTTAAATAAATTATTGCACAATTTAAAACAACGTTTTTCTCTATTTTTATACTTAAAATATTATTATCCCTCTTTCAACAATCAATTTTTAGAATTCGATTAGAGTTGAAATGTTTATTTGTTTATTAATAGTAATAAATATTATATTTATCACACCGTTAAAAAAACAACAATTTTTATCAATAAATTTCAAAAAATTAAAAACATCGAAAATTAAATGTTTTGTAACATTCAAAATTGTCTTTGAAAATTTGAATTATAAATTGACAAAAAAACTCAAATAAACAAAGATGTTTGTACTTTTGTTTCTCGTCACATTGTCGTCTGCTAAATACTTGGTAGAAGATAACTCTATAACCAAATTGGGAAAGATATATGAAATATCAAATTTTAATTATATAAAATACACACAAGAAGGAATGTATATTTATAAGTATGTCTCTTCAGACTGCAAAGAGTGGATACCAAGCACTGCGTCTCTTTTGTCCTCTTATGGTGTTCCACAATATAGCCTTCCAGATTATGTTGCTGTTTCATACACATATCCATCCACAAAAGATTGTACTACTACGAACGAGGATTCAAACCCAATAGAACGGTTGTATTTGGCCATTTGCACAAGAGGAACCGATGATTCATCACAGTATGCAATTGAAAATAACAATCTTGTTGAAAAAAAATTCACTTCAAATGACTGTACTGGAACAGCTAAAGATACAAAAGTGAAATATGAACTCGACAAATGCAATACAGAATTAACATATTCTTACAAAATCACAAGTGGAGCTTTTGAAATTTTTGCTTTGTTAGCTATAGCACTTGCTTTCTTGTTCTAAACAATTTTTTGGTCGATTTTTTTTATTCAACCCTTTTTAATTTTTATTATATTCTATTTTTGACTTATATAATTCTAATAAATTATAAATAAAGCTGGAAACAAAATTATTATTGCATTTATATATAATAATCTGATAAACAAAAAGAGATTATCACAATTGAGTTGAAAATGTGTTTAATATTTAAAAATATTAAAATAAGTTTTTTAATGTTATTTGGTGGACAAAAACAACTATAAATGAAACATGGGGCATAAAGTAATACACAGAAAAGTTGAAACAATTGGGATAAAAAATCTTGTGATTGTTTTCCAAAGTATTTCATTTTTATTATTGAAAAGTATAAGATAATGTTCAAAAATTGACTGCATTTGAAAATTATTTGATATCTTTATATTATAATGAATTGAGTTTTACAATGAAAATGAACATGGAAATAAATAGTTGTTATATTTTGTTATATATGTATATGTACATGAAGTGACTTCCCCAAGATGTGAAAGTTAATATTACGCTATGTACAAACAAAAAACGTTTTTTTTGTT
>NW_004191664.1:36581-42511 GCF_000330505.1 Entamoeba invadens IP1
AGGGCATTCTTTTCTCCGTTGTATTCGAAGAGATTCTGAACCACTTTTGATGTAAAAATTTCACGATATTCTTTATTCTCAATATAATTTATTTGTAAGTCTGGTACTTTTAATTAATGTCCAAAATACAAAATATCATCATATAATTTAAATGTGTATTTTTCACACCCCTCTTTGATATCAAAGAAAACAACATGTTGGTTTTCGACTTTAAACAAAAACGAATTTCCAGATCCTGTGTTTGTGTTTTTTACATAAGCTCCAAAAACTTTATTTTCGGAATTAACAAACATAAATAACATATTATATCCTCTTTCGGATATATCATAAATTTGTCTTAGTTCATGATAACTTTTATTCAAATCCACAGAAACTTTAAAAGTTGTTTTTGAATGTTTTTCAATTTCTTTAAAAATTTCAATTTTATTATTAAAAAAGTTATGAACGGTTCTTGTATAAGCAGCAATTCTGTTTTTTGTGTCAACTTCCTTTTGTTCTTTAACCAATCTCTTCTTGATTACAGAAAATGTATTTACTAATTTATCTTCCCAACTGTGTGTCAACATTTTAAAGTCATTTTCAACATTAAATTTTTGTAATTCTAATATTTGAATTTTAAGGTCTTTGCTCTTCTTTTGTGCTTTGAGTATTTCGTAAATAACAGTGTCATTGTTTGCAGACAACACTTCGATATCACTTTTCATTTTTTTGGTCGTTTCTTCAAATTTTGTAAAGATGGTTTTCAGGTGTTCTTTTTGCTTTTCAACACAAGAAATCAAATAATTTCTTTGAGAAATAGCTTCTTGTACTTTGTCAAAATAACTTTCAAGAGATGTAACTTATTTTCTATTTCAGTTTGATATAATGAATTTCGTTGTGTGAGTTCTTTAACACTCAGACCATTTATGTTATTATCATCAAATACACAATCAAATAGAGGCGGGTTTTCTTCGTATGGCTTTGTGAATTTGTATATAAGTGTATTAAGTTCTTGCATCCTCTCAACACACAAACCAGCATCAACTTCATATTGGTCGAGTTGCTCTTTAAAAGACATGTTATTATTCACAGTTTATTGTTTTCTTTTTAATTCTTTTTAGTAATTAAACAAATAAATTATTAAATAAATGTTAATTGTTTATAGTATTTTGCCAAATATTCTAAAAATTAAAATGTTCGCAGAACTTTTTACTTAAAGTGACTTCCCAAGGTGTGCAAGTTAAGGTATAGTTCATTTATAATTTTTTTAATTAAAAAAATAGAATCATTCATTTTTTGAAATTATGAAAAAAAAATATTTTTAGTTTAATTATTAATTATAATTTTAAAGTTATTATTAAACTATACTTTAACTTGCACACCTTGTGACGTTGCAATTTTTAACTTTCACACTTCGAATACAATAAATTAAGCAACAATTTCGGGAAAGCGACCCAATGGAAATTATTGAAGGACCAGTTCTGGACAACAGTACACATCGATTTGTAACAATGAACTGCACCTTTTAAACAGACTATTTGTTATTGTTTACTATAAAACGGCACAGAGAAAAACAAATTGTTTATCATACTCCTTTTTGTTGCTTTGAATTACGCTAACACAAGAGACATCGACATTTATTCACGTCTTGAAACAAAACAGTTTTTACATTAAACACATAGACAAACCATTACCCAATTTTATAATTTGATTTGCTTTTTGTAGTTAATTAATTCAAGCACCAAAGGGTTGTGTGTTTTTTGAAACAATTTGGAAACGAATAACATTTTTTAATAAAATGTTTTTGAACTAAAATTTAGTCTTGCACGCCCTTTCCCTGTAAAAAAGACTAAAAATTTTAACTTGCACACCTTAGGGAAGTCACTTTATATATAATTATAATATATTATAATATAATTTTAGCCAATTTAAAATCAAAAAAATGAAGAATGATTTTATTTTTAAATTACAATGATATGATAAATTCTAAAATCTTGTTTATGTTTACTACAATAAACTTTATTATATTTAATAAAATCATTAACAATTTTAATATAATATATTATATTATAGTAAGGTATAATATATTATTATATTATATTATATTATATTATATTATATTATATTATATTATATTATATTATATTATATTATATTATATTATATTATATTATATTATATTATTATTATTATATTATATTATATTATATTATATTATATTATATTATATTATATTATATTATATTATATTATATTATTATATATTATTATATATATTTATTAATATCTATTAAACAATCACATTATAAATTAAAATCAGTAAATTACTGTTTTTCTGCTTTGGCTATTTCCCCACAAACTTCCAAGTACACATCAACTAACCTTTTTCTCATTGGTATATCAAACAACTTTAATGCCGCATAAGACACTGCAGTGCACAACACAAACATCAATACAGCGAACAGAAAGTGGCTCATTCCCGAATTTTCACTATGTTTTTCAGCCCACGCCATTTGATAATAAATAAACGAGTAATTGATGCTATACAATTGGTATGATATATTACCAAAGAAATTTGCGCATTTTTCAAACCCTATTTGCGCTTTATGTTTTTCGACTCCTTCATTCATTCCTTCTCGTTGTGTCGAAAGAAGCAAAACTAAAGGAAAAACAACTGACACGCAGAAAACGTCGTAAAGTCCATTAAGAGCACCAAACGTTTCTCCACCAAGTCTTGGCATACAAAATACACCCACCATTAAAACCGAGCATATTTCCAGTCGATACCCATTAACAAATTTTTCGACTTTTTCAATTTTCGACTTTGTCAAAATTTCACATTTTTGAATTTTTTCGACTTTTTCAATTTTTGATTTTGAATTTTCGACTTTTTCAATTTTTGAAAAATTGAAAAAGTCGAATTTTTTCTCGACTTGAACTTTTTCGAGAAGAACACCAAAGAGAAACGAAAAGGAGAATCTGACGAATCCGATGTATAAATGAGACGATTCCAGTGTCCATCCGCCCATAATAGAATATTTGTATTTTGAGTCAATTCTTCCTGTTGTGAATCCAAAGAAGTCGAAGTTCTGTGATATTCCAAACAACAGAACAGAACAAAGGAAGACTACCACGGAGAGTATTTGTATCTTTAACTTGCGGATTATGAGCACAAACATCAATAAACCAATGTACTCAAAGAATAGAGTCCACACCGGACCATTAAGTGGATACATCTCTTGATACCCTCTTATATCATATTGAGGGGGAATTGGGATCATTTGACTTGAAAAGAAAAATACGAGAAACAGTTGAAATACAGACGTGTGCTGCACCAAGGGAAAGATATTACTCTTTGTTGAATAAAACGTGAGTAAACCTAATACAGTCCCAAACAACTGTGTGGGCTGAAGGCGAATAATTCTTTTTATAATAAAGTCTATTGAAGAAAAATTCGTCTTGACCTTTTCATATGAAAATGATAGAACAAAACCAGATAGAAGGAAAAAGAAGTCCACTGCTAAATAGCCATGGTTCAATTTCTGGTCCAGAAGACTGGTTGAGTATGTTTCAAAAAGATGATACATGATCACTATTACACTACAGATACCTCGAAGACTGTCTAATACAGTAAAATGAGGTGGAAATTGTGGAATTGTTCGGTTAGACATAATTATTGAGATCCATTCGTTGATCATTATTTTTATATTAATTTATTTATTTAAACAAAAGCAGTTTGTTATATTTATTTATCAATATCATAAAGTTGTTATTCTAGTATATAATTATATTATAATTGCTCAAAAATTGGCTGATTTAAGACAAAAATAGATATCAAGTTGTCATTAATTATTTCAAACGAAAACTTTTTTAAGTGAAAAGTTTTTAATTGAAAAGTAACACACTTATAAATTATTAATTTTAGCAAAAACAATCAAAATTAAAATAATTTTTGTTTTAGATTAGTACTTTAATAAAAGTGTGTGTCTGTTGAAACAATTATCATTCATTAATGTCAGACAGTATCCAAATTTTTCGTTTTGAGACTGGAACAAGATTCGAAACAATAACCACCAAATGATGTCACAGTTGATGGTATATCCACACTGGTTAAATTTGTACAACCAGCAAAACACCATTTACCTAATGATGTCACACTTGACGGTATTACCACACTGCTCAGACTATAACACGCACTAAAAGAACTTTCACCAATTGATTTCACACTTGATGGTATTACCAAATTATTTAGACAAAAACAAGAAGTGAAACAAGAATCTGGTATTGATGTTATACTTGATGGTATATCCACACTACTTAGCCTACGACATGCACAAAAACACAAATAACCAAGTGATGTCACACTTGACGGTATTATTACACCGACAAGATTGTTACATTCCCAAAAACAATATATACCAAGTGATTTAACACCTGATGGTATGGTCACTTTGTTTAAAGTATTACAACAATAAAAACAGTGACCATTTATTGATGTGAAACCGGGTGGTATATCAAATTCAGTATAGTTATATTCGTTGTTTAACTTTTTATTGTTGATCATAATTACACTTGTTGGTATTTCCACGCTGCTCAATGTTTCATACCCAAACATGCATCTATTTCCAATAACAACGTTTATAAAATGTGGTATTACAACATTGGTTAGACAATCACATCCACTAAAACAAAATTCACCAATCGATTCCACACTTGATGGTATTACAATACTACTCAGACCACTACAATTACAAAAACACCGATCACCAATTGATACAACACTTGGTGGTATCGTTACATCGCTTAGACTGCTGCAAAAATTAAAACATTCCTCCCCAAGTGATGTGACACTTAATGGTATTGTTATACGGCTTAAATTGCAACATCCATTGAAACACTCATAATCAAGTGATGTAACACTTGATGGTATAGTAACATCGCTTAAATTTATACAGTTATTAAAACACCATTCACCAAGTGATGTCACAATTGGCGGTAAATTATTACCAAATTTTTGTCTATCTTTTTTAGTGTAAGTAACATTCTTAAATTTGATGTTTTTATTTTTGTTCACATCAACTGTTGTATAATCAACACTGAACCACACAACAATTCTATAAAAATCAATTTTTATTTCGATATTTTTGTTAGTGTTGGTATCTTTATGAGTTTCAGAGTGTTCAGTATTAACAAAAAATTTATTAACAAAGTTTTCATCTTCCAAATTCCACAAGTGGAGTGTTTCAATATTTGTAAAGTATTTGATCGTTTTGTAATTCAACGGAATTGGGTTGAAATGAAACTTCTCCATGTTGCCTTTGTATTTCTTGCATACAAATTCAATGTTGACAAAGTCCTCTATTGTTGTGAAATACTTTGTGACTATCATGACGTGGTAACTGTCGAGTTTGGACATATCTATTATTATTGAGTAATTGTTTGAACTTTAAATACTTAAAATAAAAAAGAAACAAATTTATTTATTATTATTTAATTCATTGGTTAAAACATTTTCAAATGATGTTTCTAATTGTTGGTAAAAATTATTTAACCAAAAAAACAGATTTGTTATTTTAAAGTACAGTATAATATGGGTTTAATTAACTTTAAATATTTTAAAATTATATGGTTTAATTTTATAATTTTAAAGAAAATATTTTAAATGATTTTTATAACATAAATAATTCATAGAAATTACTTTTGGTAGTTTTATAGTCATAATATTTTAATAATTATTTGATTATATCAAAACAACGTGGTGATAATGAAAAATATTAATACTTCTGAAAAAATTGTTTACTTTTGATATAATATGATAATTAAAATTACAGTAAATGGGATTTTTAGTAAATATTCGGTCTAGTTCCCGAATTAAAAATGTGCCAATAATTCACCCCAATTTAGTGGAAACTGAGTGAGACGGAGCATTGAAAATGAATCACGTACTTTCG
>NW_004191664.1:42611-50658 GCF_000330505.1 Entamoeba invadens IP1
AGTTTTTAAGAAAATAACAAGTACTTTTCCAGTATAAATAAAAATAGATGCGCTAAGGTTCATTTGATGAGACAAGGTTCATTTATCGAACTGTAATAGTAACTTCTGGTATGTCTAATTATATGACACGCATTTTAATCATTTTGTCAACATTTTTCTATTATTTCAATGTGTGAATATGACTCTAATTAAATTTTGTCAACCCAAGAAACAGGAAATATTTTGGTTAAAAAGTTTGAGATCACAGTACAATTGGTTAAAGAAAACAGCGAATTACTAAAAGTAGATAACAACACACAAAATATACTCAAATCTATGGTTCAGAATTATTTAGAGAATAGTTCGATAGAAATCAAAAGACAGTATTCAATTGAAGCAAAAAACTATCAAGCGAGGTGATTTGACATTTTAAATTCGAATGAATTAACTGAAATCGCAACAACAAAAAGAAAAGTTGAAGATTTAATTCAAGGAAAAGTTAACGAAAAATTTGGAATGCTTTCAAACAATTTTAAATATGAAATCGCAACTTTTGTTAACCAAAATTGGCAAACACCGAAATTGAAATACGAAAATTGCTTTTACAATATCAGAAAAATGCAAGAAGAGATATAGTTGATTGGGGAAACATTAAAATCAACAATTGTGCACAAACCATTTATTCAAGTTTTATCAATAATTTCAATTCCAAAACTGTTCAACAAGTTCGATCTTTTGATGTTGTGGCCAACAATGACATTCTTAGACATTTGTTTGAAACAACATACGATAATTCGATACGTACTTCATATCCAACTGTTTCAAGAGTTGTTTTTCCATCAGTGCAACACAACAACGTCGTCTCTTTACTTAGAAGTGTGAATGAATTTGTGGATAACTATTTTAAAACACATATTGTTTACCTTTCAACTGTGAATGAACTGAAAATGTGTGAAAGGGTAAGAAATTTGACACCTGGTCAACAATATAGCATGTTTAGAAACAAAAGAGAATTTATTGTTGTAGCAAAGACTGTAAATACAGTAGAATTACCTGGGTTAAATGTTGAATACAGAAGAGAGAGATGGTAAAGTGGAAGACATTGTGGGTATCACTTTATTGGAAATGAACAACTAAATGCAATTGGTTACACTTTTGATCCTGAAACCTTTACTATTACTTTGGCATTGAATAATGTGACTAACAATACATGGTACGAAGAAAGTAGTGGAGGAGGATTTTTAGGGTTGAGTTATACAACTTATACTAAAAGTACAATTGAGAAAATCAAAGTCACTTTCAATAATAGATTCCTAAGAATTGGCATTAATTCGGGTGATGCTGCAAGAACTCCGCTTCAAAATGGTGCCGAATTTACTTCAAATGGAGGGACTCGTACAATTGGGACTATCCAAATTGAGTTTATTTAACTCATTTCAAACTCTTTAAATGAGTTTTTTCTTAAATTTATATTTATTTTTGTATATTCAAAAATCAAATTTTTAATAATTTAAATATGTAACACATCAAAATAAAACAATAAAAAATTACATTTAAATAACTCATATTATAGTTTGGGCTTTTTTATTTTGGATTGTAATTAAAACAGAAGTATATACATAATAATATTATTATTATTTATTAATAATTAATGTGTACAACATTCTGATATGATTAAATTTAAAATTTATGTGAAGTATGCCATTTTATTGGTGTTTTTTTATGAATAGTATTTGTACCAATAAAATATTTTTTACCATGTATTGAATAAAGTTCTTTATATGTTGGCTGTTTTTCGATTGATGGTGAATGCAAACAATGTATAGATGGGTATAGTCTTACATCATCTGAAAAATGTGAAATATGTGGAATTAAATTTTACTATCAAAATTCAAAATGTGTTTCTTGTCCAGATATGACATACCAAGATGTAGAAGGTAAAACATCTTGTAAAGCATGTTAAACATCGTGTTCTTCTTGTAAAGCTACAAATAAAAAGTGTTTGAGATGTTTTGTTGAGTATGGTTATAACTCTTCTCTTCAACTTTGTCATGAATGTGGAGCAATAACATATTCTAAAGGTGGGATTAGCAGTTGTTTACCATGTGAAAGTGTATGTACCGGGGGTTATAAAGAGAGTGGTTATTGTTCATCTTGCACTTCTGGATTCAAATATGTATCCAACACATGTATTTCTTGTTCTTCATCGAGTCATTGTGTTTCTTGTAATGCACAGAGTGATGAAAATGAAGCTTTATGGAAGTGTGCAGAGTGTTCTAATGGGTATTATTTATAAAACGGAGATTGTTATTTATGTAATACAATCGATCCTCAATGTGACACCTGTTCGACCAAAAGTAAAATATGTAAAACCTGTAAAACCGATTATATTGTTAATAATCAATGCCAACAATGCCCCGAAGGAAAAGTAAAGAACGATGAAAAAACATGCATTAAATCTTATGAGTCGATTTTCTATTTTCCAAAAGGCTGTTTAAGAAGATATGACCCAGAAGTGTGTGCAGTGTTCCCAACCTCATGTTTTATCAAATGATTCAAAAAGATGTTTGTTGGGAATGAAGACTACAAACATTACGACTCGGACACCAAAACATCCAAAAACAACATGGAAAATTGTATAACACATGTTGTTAATACCTGTTTTGAATGTAACAGTACAATTTTAATTGAAGGAAAGTGTGTGAAACCCTATAGTTAATGTGAGACATTCAAAATAAGTAATTGTCAAAAATGCTCAACAGATGTTATCACTTCTGTAAATGACTGCAATTTAAACGATAATTGTAAATACCAATTAAATTTAAAAAACGACCAAAAAATGAATTACCTTCAATGTTTAGATGGCATTTCTTGTGGTAATGCCAACACAAACTGTAAAACTTCAAAAAATTCATTTTGTTACAAAACAAAAAAAAGGATTTTTAAATGATGGAAATTTAATAATAAATTGTAATAGTGGAAGCTTGTGTTTATTTACAAATGGACAAGAAGTTGATTTTGAATGTGCATTACCACAAATACTGTCTGACAAAATGAAGTGTTTTGTTGATCAAAATTGTATTAAAGAAAAAAGCAATCAATGCGTGAAGTGTTCTAAAAATCACCACATCATAAATGGGGGTTGTGTGTTAAACGAGATGAGCTGTTTAATTCAAAACCAAGAAATTTGTCTTATGTGTAACAACACTATCAACAACAATGGGATATACATAGACTCTTCGACCATCAATTGCGATAATTATGATAGTACTTGTAATAAATGTGAGGATGGATTTTACAAGTCGACTGACAAATGCCTGAATATTACAGCCGACTTTCCAAATTGTGAAAAGATGAGTCCGAATATTCTTGGATGTGCGGAATGTATTACCAATTTTTATTTAAATGAACACAACAAATGCAATGAACTCGAAATTGTCAAGACAACAAAAAACACCAAAATAATAAAAACAAATTCAGAGAATGAAGATGTTTCAAATTGTTTAGAAAAGACGACAAAAGGATGTGTTCGTTGCTCTGATACATATTACCTTCAAGACTACAAGTGTATTAAATGTGAGTATCCATGTGTGAAATGTAAGAACTTAACATATTGTACTGGATGTGATGCTTATTCGTACACAAACAACAAAGGCGATTGTATTGAAATTAACGATTTACTCTCAAAGTGTGATTTGGTGATGGCAACATACACTGGATGTGTTGTTTGCAAAGATGGATATATGCGGTCTTCTGATGGGAAGGCTTGTGAGAAATGTGATGTTTCTTGTAAAACGTGTACAAATGATGGCAATTGCATTTTATGTGAAACTAAATATTACAGAACTCTACAAAATAGCACAAAATATTTTAACCCCCAAAGTGATTTATTTGGATGTCAGAACAAGACCACGAAAGGGTGTTCTAAATGTGAAAATGGTTTTTATTTGGATTCTCATTTATGTTATAAGTGCAGAGATAATTGTACTTTGTGTAGTTCATTTGATTTGTGTTATAATTGTTCTGAAAACCACATTCTTACTAGTGGAAGTTGTATTCATTATTCAGAAGTTCCCAATTGTGTTGCGTCATTAGACAACAAATGTTCATCTTGTTCAGAGGAATATAAATTGGATAAAGAAACCTTTCTATGTAAAAGTAAGAAAAATTATGGACTTATTATAGCCCTACCAGTGGTTTTAGTATTTATGTTAATTCTTTTAATAATTTCAATTATTGTGGTCATTTTAGTAATTATCAGAAAACTCCAAGAAGTTGTAAAAATGCGAAACATTTGTGTTTTCCCAATGAAAAAGTCAAATGTCAAAACGGTCACGTTAGAAGGTACTGTTTTATCAAACAAAAGTTGTTTGACATTTTCAGAAGATAGTGAATTACTCCCTGTGGACGAGGAAAGTCGAGAACTCGTCTGCATTGGCAACAAAAGCAAAGGAATTTTAAAAGTGCAACTCACAACACGTTTTGGGTGTGATAAATACATAATACGAACAGAGCCACAATTGGTTACATTAAAGAGAGGAGAGGCGTGTGAGTTTGAAGTGTTTATTATACCTCTTTGCACAATGAAAATGACAGACGAAATAAAAATAGTGACATTAGACTTAAAAAAGGAGAGACGAAAACAGTCTCTTTAAATATCACACTTACAACTGAAAATTCTTCTAAATTGGATTATGACGAGTTGATAACAAAAAAGAAATTGGGCGAAGGTTCGTTTGGTATAGTGTATAAGGGTTCGTTTAGAGGCAACATCGTTGCAATCAAAAAGATGAAAAGTTTAGAAGGTGGTGATGCGGAAGAACAAATGAAACAATTTTCAAATGAAGTGTCAATGTTAAACAAATTTAGGAGTGAATATATCGTCCACTTTTATGGTGCTGTTTTTATTCCAAACCGAGTATGTATGGTCACCGAATTTGCACAATATGGAAGTTTACAGGACTTGATCAATCGAACCAAAATCAATGGAATGCCTCGATTTAGTGTCAGAGTCAAAATCATGATGGATCTTGCAAATGGGATTTCATATTTACAAGCAAATAGAATTTTACATAGAGACATCAAACCAGACAATATATTGGTATTCTCGTTGGATGTCGAAGAGAAAGTGAATGGTAAATTGACTGATTTTGGATCATCAAGAAACATCAATTTGATGATGACCAACATGACTTTCACAAAAGGTATTGGAACACCAATGTACATGGCACCTGAGGTGTTAAACCAAGAAAAATATACAAAAGGAGCTGATGTGTTTTCATTTGGAGTAACTATGTATGAAACATTTGGGTGGTCTGAAGCGTATAATAAAATACAATTTAAATTTCCATGGAAAATAGCAGAGTTTGTTATTAATAGAAACCGATTGCCAAAGAAAGAAATGATGAGCGACAAACAGTACGAATTGATTGATAAATGTTGGAAACATGAAAATAAACAAAGACCAACAATAATAAAAAAATTGAGATCAAATGATTTCATTTGATCTCAATTTTTGATAAAACTACACATCAATTGGTTCTAAACAGAGTGTCCAAATTTTGTTGATAAGATCTGTTCATTAAAACTTGATAAATTATTTTTATTTATTATCTATTATGAAATTAATGATAATAAATAAAGGTTATGAAAATAAATCGTTATTATAATACACCGAAATTGTATTTAAAAAATCAATAAAGAATCAATTACTGTTAACATCATAATTCGCATAATATGAATTTTCGTCTTCATCACATTTTTGTTGATATTCATAATCTTCTTCTAAATCTTGACATTCATATTCATTGTTTTCATTGTCATATTCGTTTGTATCACTGCTATCACCATTAATTATGTTTTCTTTTTTTCTAAAAATTGTTGGTTAAAATCATTTTGTGCAAAATTGTGGTTTAAATCATCAAACATCCAATCACCTTCTTTTGCGTCTTGTGTATTGTTATAATCAACATTTTGACATTATAACTGTCAATACACTCAAAAGAACAGTTCTCAATCAAACTTATTTGTTTTATAACATATTTTTGCATTTGGCACAATTGATTAAACGGCAGTCCACAAATGTTAAATTTATTTTTAAATGATTAGATTATGATATCAGGCATTTTTTAAGATACATTCCATCTTATGATAATGTCAAATTACTCATATGTTCAAGTTTTAATATTTTCAAACAATTCACATCTTTGAACGACACTATATTATTTTGTGTCCACGAAACTGCCAATTCTTCTATGTTAAAAAACAGAAATTTAATTGGAGGAATTGGGTCATAAAATTCAAACTTTTGGGTTTTATTACTTAACACTCTAATTTCTTTGGAACTATTATTTGTAAAAGTAACTTCACCAAATAGGGAAAGTTTTTTTAACGTTGGTACATTGATCATTTACCAACACTGCAACATTTTAAAAAAATGGTTCCTTAGTGTTTATGATGTCTGGTATGACCGTCATTTTAACGTATTTTTTCAAAAGTGGATAGTGAGATAATTTAACTGTTATTTTGATGTTTTCAACCATGTGTTGTCAACACCAAAAATATCATTGTGTCCAGAATTCATATTATTCAAATAAGTTAAACGCAACTCTATATGTTCGTTTACACTACTTTCTATTATTTTTGATAGTTTGTTTTACAATTAAGAGCTTTGCGTTTTATTATATGGCTTTTTAAACCAAATTAATACACTCTTAGAAACTACAAGTTTTTTCATTGTATACTCTATATCATAACCATTTAGAATATTTGTATAACTTTTGAATTTGAATTATTTGATTATTTTTCCAAAGATATAGACAAGTTATTGAAATCAAAAACGATTGTTATTCCAAATTATTTTAAACACAATTCAACATGTTCCGAAAAACGTCTTGAAAATATTTCTTTGTTATAATTTAAGTTCTCATTTTGAATAAAAATTGTTTAATCATTTGGGAAAAAATGAGGAATTCCATTTCTGTGTATTTATCTACAAAATCAAAAAAGTATAAAAACACCTAAAAAATATTAACATCATTCCTTTTTAATATCATCATTACAATTATTGGTTTTAATTAAGTTGAAACTCCAACATCCATTACATCAAAGTTTAGGTGAGTAATTTTATATAGTATTTTTACATATTCATCATTAGTCACCGTGGTTAGCGAAAACTTTGAAACACAAAAATTTTGAATGTAAACTGTTTCCCAAAAGTCGATAGTACCCCAAAATATTTTGGTCTATTTTTATCATAATGTTTTGGGAAAACTACGGAATCTATTTATATTTCAATATCAACTTTTTTCAAAAATTAAAACCATTAATTGTTGAAAATCTTAATTAAAAACACGTAAAAATAAGATACAATTTATGTAATAACACTTTTTTTCTCGAGCAACTTTTTTAAAGAAGCTGGCCAATGAATTTACCTTTTTCTTGAATACAAAGAGAAAATCTTTTTTCCATCGATTGCATTAAATTGTTAATTGTATCCATTGGTATCGATTCCCATTCTTTCTTCAGCACTCTAAACAAACTCTTTTTGTTTTTAAAATATTTTTTCTTTTTTCTAATTCTATTTTCAAGTATCGACCAAACGTTTTCAATTGGTGATGAATCCGGACTTGAAGGAGGCCACCCAGTCAATCTCACTTTATTGTTCTCCAAAAAATTCAATGTCGTTTTTCCTGTGTGTGGCTTGGCACCATCTTGTTGGAAATAGACTATTTGTTTGTTGCGTTCTCGTCTAATATCATCAAACACTTTATTACTTTCAAGCATGTGTTGATAGCCAATTGCATTAAGTCTGTTGTCACATAGTAACAACTGTGATTTGTAATTATTTCCGATTGCTCCCCAAACCATCAATGAATCGTTGTGTTTTGGAAGTGTTAAAAACATTGATTTAAACATCTTATTGTTCTTTTTAATAAGTAAAGTTTGATTTCCAATATTAAATGAATTTATTCTGTTATATCTCATTTTCCTGCTTTGTGATACAACAGTTTCCATTATCTGAAACATCAAATCTCGACTCATCACTTATAATAGCCTCTTTCATTTT